>NW_025745578.1:12500-16223 GCF_021184085.1 Oncorhynchus gorbuscha | reverse complement strand
CTGCCCTCTCACAATCATATCTCCTCACTATGCTGTCCTCTCACAATCATATTCTCACTATGCTGTCCTTCCTTCACTGCTGCCTCTCACAATCATATCTTCACTATGTGCCCTCTCACAATCATATCTCCTCACTATGCTGCCCTCTCACAATCATATCTCCTCACTATGGTCAATCAACCCTGCTGCCCTCTCACAATCATATCTCCTCACTATGTCGCTCAACTCCTGCCGCCTCTTCTCACATAATCATATCTCCTCACTATGTCGTCAACCCTGCTCCTCTCACAATCATATCTCCTCACTATGTCATAACCCTGGCGCCCTCTCACAATCATAATCTCCTCACTATGTGCCCTCTCATGATCATATCTCCTTGTTAATATTAAATCCAGCCTACCTTCTCTCACAGTCATATCTCCTCACTGTATGCTGCCCTCTCTCACTGATCATATCTCCTCACTATGCTGCCCTACTGCTTCCTCACAATCATATCTCCTCACTATGCTGCCCTCTCACAATCATATCTCCTCATATTAACACATCTCACAGTCATATCTCCTCACTGCCCTCTCACAATCATATCTCCTCACTATGCTGCCCTGTCACAATCATATCTCCTCACTATGCTGCCCACTCTCACAATCATATCTCCTCACTATGCTGCCCTCTCACAATCCATATCTCCTCACTAATAACCTCTCTACAATCATATCTCCTCACTATGCTGCCCTCTCACAAATCATATCTCCTCACTATGCTGCCCTCTCACAATAATATCTCACTCACTATGTCATCAGCCCTCTCTCTGTCATATCTCCTCACTATGTCGTCCAGCCCTCTCACAAATCATATCTCCTCACTATGTCTCAACCCTAGTAGATCCAGCTTGCCCTCTCATCAATCATATCTCATCACTATGTGCCATCAGCTTACTGCTTGCCACTCTCTGATCATATCTCCTCACTATGTCATCAGCCATAACAGCCCTCTCTCACAATCATGTCTCCTCACTATGTCATCAACCCTGCTGCCCTCTCGCAATCATATCTCCTCACTATGTCATCAACCCATGCTGCCCTCTCACAATCATATCTCTCACTCACTATGTCATCTCAACCCTGCTGCCCTCTCACAATCATATCTCCTCACTATGCTGCCCTCTCACAATCATATCTCCTTACTATGTCATCAACCCCTACTGCCCTCTCACAATCATATCTCCTCACTATGCTGCCCTCTCACAAATCATATCTCTCATTATGTCATCAACCCTGCTGCCCTCTCACAATCTATCTCCTCACTGTGGATCAGCCCTCACAATCATATCTCCTCACTATGCTCCCTCACTTTAATCATATCTCCTCACTAATAGCCTCTCACAATCATATCTCCTCACTATGCTGCCTCTGCAATCATATCTCCTACGTATGCTGCCCTCTCACAATCATATCTCTCCTCACTATGCTGCCCTCTCACAATCATATCTCCTCACTTTATGCTGCCCTCTCTATCTCCTCACTATGCTGCCCTCTCACAATCATATCTCCTCACTATGTATCTCAATATCTCCTCACTATGTCATCAACCTGCCCCTCTCACAATCATATCTCCTCACTATGTCAGCCTCAACATGTCTCTCACTATGTCTGCCCTCTCAATCATATCTCTCACTATCTCAGCACTGCTGCCCCAATCATATCTCCTCACTATGTCAATCAACCCTGCTGCCCTCTCACAATCATATCTCCTCACTATGTCATCAATCTCACTGCTGCCTGCCCTCTCACAATCATATCTCCTCACTATGTCATCAACACTGCTGCCCTCTCACAATCATATCTCCCTCACTATCTATCAACCCTGCTGCCCTCTCACAATCATATCTCCTCACTGTGTCATCAACCCTGCTGCCCTCTCACAATCATATCTCTCCATATGTCATCAACCCTGCCCCTCTCACAATCATATCTCCTCACTATGCTGCCCTCTCACAATCATATCTCCTCACTATGCTGTCCTGCAGCCCTCACAATCATATCTCCTCACTATATGGAAGTCAACCCCACTGCTGCCCTCTCACAATCATATCTCCTCTACTATATGTGGTCAACACTGCAGCCCTCTCACAATCATATCTTTCACTATGTAGATCAACACTGCAGCCCTCTCACAATCATATCTCCTCACTATATGTCGTCAACACTGCAGCCCTCTCACAATCATATCTCCCTCACTAATAATAGATCAACACTGCTGCCCTCTCACAATCATATCTCCTCACTATGTCGTCAACACTGCAGCCCTCTCACAATCATATCTCCTCACTATAATAGATCAACATTGCTGCCCTCTCACAATCATATCTCCTCACTATGTCGTCCAACACTGCAGCCCTCTCACAATCATATCTCCTCACTATGTGTCAACCCTGCTGCCCTCTCACAATCATATCTCCTCACTACCATGTAGTCAACTTTTCAGCCCTCTCACAATCATATATCCTCACTATGTCATCAACACTGCTGCCCTCTCTCCCAAATCATATCTCCTCACTAATAATGAGTCAACCCTGCTGCCCTCTCACAATCATATCTCCTCACTGTCAATGTCAACCCTACTGCCCTCACAATCATATCTCCTCACTATGTCATCAACCCTGCCTCTCACAATCATATCCCCTCACTATGTCATCAACCCTACTGCCCTCTCACAATCATATCTCCTCACTATGCTGCTCCTCTCTCACAATCATATCTCCTCACTATGCTGTCTCTCACAATCATATCTCCTCACTATGCTGCCCTCTCACAATCATATCTCCTCACTATGCTGTCCTCTCACAATCATATCTCCTCACTATGTCATCAACCCTGCTGCCTCTCACAATCATATCTCCTCACTATGCTGCCCTCTCACAATCATATCTCCTCACTATGTCATCAACCCTGCTGCCCTCTCACAATCATATCTCCTCACTATGCTGCCCTCTCACAATCATATCTCCTCACTATGTCATCAACCCTGCTGCCCTCACAATCATATCTCCTCACTATGCTGCCCTCTCACAATCATATCTCCTCACTATGTCATCAACCTGCTGCCCTCTCACAATCATATCTCCTCACTATGCTGCCCTCTCACAATCATATCTCCTCACTATGCTGCCCTCTCACAATCATATCTCCTCATTATGTCATCAACACTGCTGCCCTGCCTCTAGCCCTCTGTCCCAAACACACAGCAACGACTGTCAAAGTCTGTAGCTAGTGGTGCGCTAGAGCAGCTGTTCTACCTATCTACCCCAGAGACAGAGGAGTACTGGAGTAGAATGCTCCTGCATTCATCCTAGGAGAGAAGGAAGGAGGAAGCAGATATACATAGTAAAGGAAATGAGCGAGGAGGGGACATAGAGTTTGTCAATCTGTGTATGTGCACTCAAAGCAGGAATACATGAATTGCTACATTTGTCTGTGACTGCGCTGGATCTTGTAAACACTGGTCGACACACACACCATCGCTATCACAATGTAGCAAGCCACTTAACCACCATCTTTTCTCACACACACGCACACACTCACACACACACACACACACACACACACACACACACACACACACACACACACACGCACACACGCACACACGCACACACGCACACACGTACACACGCACACACGCACACACGTACACACGTACACACGCACACACACACACACACAC
>NW_025745578.1:0-7500 GCF_021184085.1 Oncorhynchus gorbuscha | reverse complement strand
GGGTGTGTGTGTGCATGTGTTTTTGCGTGCTGGTGTGTGTGTTGTCAACTGTTTTGTTGCTCATATAGGAAGGGAATGCATAGGTGTGTGTGTGTGCGGTCGCTCTCTCCATGGGTTCACATTAGTACTGTCATCCCAGACGTCACTAGGCACATGAAACACACATCATGAATTATGGATCCCTGTTTTCACCTCTGTCTTTCTCTGTTTATAGGTCTGCTTTATATATCCATACTATGTCTGTTACTTGGTGTTTATAAGGTCCTTGTAGTCTTCTACAGTATAGCCAGTTTGTCTGTGTCTATAGTGGTCTGCGGGGACACTGTAAACCTGTATTCCTTTTCTGTACAGTTTTCTTCTCTGTGTCCTTGATTGGGTATTTTTAACGTAGTACATACACTGAGTATACAAAACATTAAGAACACCTGCTCTTTCCATGACAGACTGACCAGGTGAATCCAGGTGAAAGCTATGATCCGTTATTGATGTCACTTGTTAAATGCATAGACGAAGGGGAGGAGACATGTTAAAGAAGTATTTTTAAGCCTTGAGACATGGATTGTGTGTGTGTGTGCCATTCACAGGGTGAATGGGCAAGACAAAAATGTAAGTGCCTTTGAACGGGGTATGGTAGTAGGTGCCAGGCGTACCGCTTTTTGTGAAGAACTGCAACGCTGCTGAGTTTTTCATGCTCAACAGTTTCCCGTGTGTATCATCAAAGGTCCACCACCCAAAGGACATCCAGCCAACTTGACACAACTGTGGTACACATTGGAGTCAACATGGGCCAGCATCCCTTATTTAACGCTTTCGACATCTTGCAGAGTCCATGCCCCGGCAAACTGGGACAGAGCGGCAAGTGGAGCAGAAGAGACACGCTCCCAATGTAGTGGAAACAACTGGACTGTACCCTGTCCCTCTGTTTGTCCCCGTCTTATCTACCTCCCTCCCTCTGTCCCCGTCTATCTATCTCCCTCCCTCTGTCTGTCCCCGTCTATCTATCTCCCACTCCTCTGTCTGTCCCTGTCCCATCTATCTCCCTCCGTCTCTCCTCCTCTCCCTCCCTCTGTCTGTCTCCGTCTATCAATCTCCCTCCGTCTCTCCTCCTCTCCCCTCCCTCTGTCTGTCCCCGTCTATCCTATCTCCTCCGTCTCTCCCTCCTCTCCCTCCCTCTGTCTGTCCCGTCCTATCTATCTCCCTCCGTCTCTCCTCCTCTCCCTCCCTCTATCTGCTGTCCCCGTCCTATCCAATCTCCTCCGTCTCTCCTCCTCTCCCTCCCCTCCCTCTGTCTGTCCCCGTCTATCTATCACCTCCCTCTGACTCCTCCTCTCCCTCCCTCTGTCTGTCCCCGTCTATCTAACCTCTCCCTCCGTCTCTCCTCCTCTCCCTCCTCTGTCTGTCCCGTCTATCTATCTCCCTCCGTCTCCTCCTCTCCTCCCTCTGTCTGTCCCCGTCTATCTATCTCCCTCGTCACTCCTCCTCTCCCTCCCTCTGTCTGTCCCGGTCTATCTATCTCCCTCCGTCTCTCCTCCTCTCCCTCCCTCTGTCTATCTCCGTCTATCAATCTCCCTCCGTCTCTCCTCCTCTCCCTCTCTCTGTCTGTCCCCGTCTATCTATCTCCCTCCCTCTGTCTGTCCCCGTCTATCTATCTCCCCTCCGTCTCTCCTCCTCTCCCTCCCTCTGTCTGTCCCCGTCTCTATCTATCTCCCTCCGTCTCTCCTCCTCCTCCCTCCCTCTGTCTGTCCCGGTCTATCTATCTCCCTCCGTCTCTCCTCCTCTCCCTCCCTCTGTCTGTCCCGGTCTATCTATCTCCCTCCGTCTCCTCCTCCTCTCCCTCCCTCTGTCTGTCTCCGTCTATCAATCTCCCTCCGTCTCTCCTCCTCTCCCTCTCTCTGTCTGTCCCCGTCTATCTATCTCCCTCCCTCTGTCTGTCCCCGTCTATCTATCTCCCTCCGTCTCTCCTCCTCTCCCTCCCTCTGTCTGTCCCCGTCTATCTATCTCCCTCCGTCTCTCCTCCTCTCCCTCCCTCTGTCTGTCCCCGTCTATCAATCTCCCTCCGTCTCTCCTCCTCTCCCTCCCTCTGTCTGTCCCCGTCTATCAATCTCCCTCCGTCTCTCCTCCTCTCCCTCCCTCTGTCTGTCCCCGTCTATCAATCTCCCTCCGTCTCTCCTCCTCTCCCTCCCTCTGTCTGTCCCCGTCTATCTATCTCCCTCCGTCTCTCCTCCTCTCCCTCCCTCTGTCTGTCCCCGTCTATCAATCTCCCTCCGTCTCCTCCTCTCCCTCCCTCTGTCTGTCTCCGTCTATCAATCTCCCTCAGTCTCTCCTCCTCTCCCTCCCTCTGTCTGTCCCCGTCCTATCTATCTCCCTCCGTCTCTCCTCCTCTCCCTCCCTCTGTCTGTATCCGTCTATCAATCTCCCTCCGTCTCTCCTCCTCTCCCTCCCTCTGTCTGTCCCCGTCTATCTATCTCCCTCCGTCTCTCCTCCTCTCCCTCCCTCTGTCTGTCTCCGTCTATCTATCTCCTCCGTCTCTCCTCCTCTCCCTCCCTCTGTCTGTTCCGTCTATCTATCTCCCTCCGTCTCTCTCCCTCCTCTCCCTCCTCTGTCTGTCCCCGTCTATCTATCTCCCTCCGTCTCTCCCTCCTCTCCTCCCTCTGTCTGTCCCGTCTATCAATCTCCCTCCGTCTCTCCTCCTCTCCCTCCCTCTGTCTGTCCCCCGTCTATCTATCTCCCTCCATCTCTCCTCCTCTCCCTCCTCTGTCTGTCCGGTCTATCTATCTCCCCTCAGTCTCTCCTCCTCTCCCCTCCCTCTGTCTGTCCCCGTCTATCTATCTCCCTCCGTCTCTCCTCCTCTCCCTCTCTCTGTCTCCGACTCCATATACACTGTTACCCCCTCCCCCCATCCTCCTCCTCTTCATTGCTCATTGTAAATGTCAGTAGTGTTAGAGAAGGGAGACTGGGGTTGTATGGAGGTCACAGTCTCCATCAAGCAAGGAACAGAACAGGACAGAACAGAGGAGAGGAGAGAGGGAGGGAGGGAGGAAAGAAGAAAGGATTGAGCAATGAGATAAACAGTCATGATTAGTTAGGGGAGAGGACAGCGGTTATAGGACAAGACGGTGAAGCGTGGCTTTTTAATGAAAATATGAGAAAAACCTTGTGTCTCTCTCTCTTTCCAACCCCCAGAGGGAGACAGAGGGGAGACAGAGGGGAGACAGAGGGGAGAAAGAGATTCGGATATTCCTCATTCATTCTGTAGATTTGACTGATAGTGGTTCTGCGTTACTTCCGACATTACTGAACTGTGTGGTCATGCTAACAAAGCACCTTTTGTGAGCTAGATGGAAAGGGGCGGGGCTAACACTGCACGATTAGTTGTAACACATCAGTGGTGCCAATAAAGCTGCTTTGAATGTGAATTGAGCGGAGTGAAGAGGGCACCATTGATAAATGGTGGGGGGGAGAATGGAAGCCAGGGAAGTGTAGATATTTAATTGTCTGACACCTGCTACTACTTCAGCCTTTTAATGCATGCAGGAGAAAGAAGGGAGGGAGGGAAGAGAGAGAGTGTTGTGGGGTCTCGTTTTGAATTCAGGCACAGCACACCTATTCTATTCCATTCATGGGTTAGTATAGCCTTGTGGATATGTTAACAATAAGAGTGGAGCATAGTAAAATGTGGATGAGCTGTTATCTACTCCAGCCTTGGCTCAGCTCTCTTCTCCTATTCTCTTTCCATTCACCTCTAGCTGACTAGGTGTGGCAGTCAGGGTAGAGGCCAGAGGAGTGGGCTTGAAATCACTGGATCCTCATTTTAGTGGTAGTGACTGGCTCTGATTCAGTTGCTTGATTCACTTTCTATTGAAGTGATTCTCTGTCAGTGGTGCTGATTCAGTCAGTAAATACACTCTATGGAAGTCACTCTGTGATTCTCTGTCCATGGAGCTGATTCAGTTAGTAAATACACTCTATGAAAGTCACTCTGTGATTCTCTGTCCATGGAGCTGATTCAGTCAGTTGATTCACTCTATGGAAGTCACTCTGTGATTCTCTGTCCATGGAGCTGATTCAGTCAGTTGATTCACTCGATGGAAGTCACTCTGTGATTCTCTGTCCATGGAGCTGATTCAGTCAGTTGATTCGCTCTATGAAAGTCACTCTGTGATTCTCTGTCCATGGAGCTGATTCAGTCAGTTGATTCACTCTATGGACGTCACTCTGTGATTCTCTGTCCATGGAGCTGATTCAGTCAGTTGATTCGCTCTATGAAAGTCACTCTGTGATTCTCTGTCCATGGAGCTGATTCAGTCAGTTGATTCGCTCTATGAAAGTCACTCTGTGATTCTCTGTCCATGGAGCTGATTCAGTCAGTTGATTCACTCTATGAAAGTCACTCTGTGAGTCTCTGTCCATGTTGTTGATTTATTGGATCCTGTTGTTTAATAGCTGCGCTCTAAAAGCGAGAGGTTCAACAAGAGTTCTTCTAAGATCCTCAAAGTTCTTCCAAATAACCTTAGGGTTCTTGGCACTGAAAATGTCCCCTAAAAGCTATTCTAAGAACCCCTTAGGAGGTGGGGTTCATCGAGAAACCTTCTTAGTCGGTGGGGGTTCTTGCAGGAACCTAACTGCCCAACTGAAACATTTGGATTTGAAAGGGCAGCAGGTTTAGCCACTTAACTGAAGAATGTTAAGATCTCCTCAATTTAAATTACTGTTTATCCCTTGTATGATCTACATTGATATTGTTTTTGATGATACCATCTATCTTTACATATTGGTGCAAATCTTTCTGAAACAGAAAATGGACACAATTCAATGGATATGACTCAACAAAGAGGTAAGAATGTGTAGGCTATATAAGATATGTTGAAGGCTAGCTGTGTTGGGTGCAGATGACTGAACTGGAGGTATACAATATGGTATGTCAATATGCATTGGTATGTTATGCAGATCACATGTACCATCCTCCTCCCTTACCTCTTGAATGAATATTCCATAGGCCTCTACATTATGGACAAGGTATGTGTATGAAAACCAATATCAAAAACAGTTGATTTCTTTCACATTTACCACAGAAACTAAAGTAAAAGTACTGTTTTGTTAATAAATATGTATAATTATATTTTGGGGGGATTCCCAGACTTCACCCTCCCTACACCTCTGATGAATATAACAGGAAACCTGTTGGATCACCATCACTGCAAAATCATTGTGGCTCTGGATACAGAGAACATCATCACATTAACATCAACAGGCCAGAGGATATATCCATTGGACTTGGGGCTCTGGATACAGAGAACATCATCACATTAACATCAACAGGCCAGAGGATATATCCATTGGACTTGGGGCTCTGGATACAGAGAACATCATCACATTAACATCAACAGGCCAGAGGATATATCCATTGGACTTGGGGCTCTGGATACGGAGAACATCATCACATTAACATCAACAGGCCAGAGGATATATCCATTGGACTTGGGGCTCTGGATACGGAGAACATCATCACATTAACATCAACAGGCCAGAGGATATATCCATTGGACTTGGGGCTCTGGATACGGAGAACATCATCACATTAACATCAACAGGCCAGAGGATATATACAGAGAACATCATCACATTAACATCAACAGGCCAGAGGATATATACAGAGAACATCATCACATTAACATCAACAGGCCAGAGGATATATACAGAGAACATCATCACATTAACATCAACAGGCCAGAGGATATATACAGAGAACATCATCACATTAACATCAACAGGCCAGAGGATATATACAGAGAACATCATCACATTAACATCAACAGGCCAGAGGATATATACAGAGGACATCAACACATTAACATCAAAAGGCCAGAGGATATATACAGAGAACATCATCACATTAACATCAACAGGCCAGAGGATATATACAGAGAACATCATCACATTAACATCAACAAGCCAGAGGATATATACAGAGAACATCATCACATTAACATCAACAGGCCAGAGGATATATACAGAGAACATCATCACATTAACATCAACAGGCCAGAGGATATATACAGAGAACATCATCACATTAACATCAACAGGCCAGAGGATATATACAGAGAACATCATCACATTAACATCAACAGGCCAGAGGATATATACAGAGAACATCATCACATTAACATCAACAGGCCAGAGGATATATACAGAGAACATCATCACATTAACATCAACAGGCCAGAGGATATATACAGAGGACATCAACACATTAACATCAACAGGCCAGAGGATATATACAGAGAACATCATCACATTAACATCAACAGGCCAGAGGATATATACAGAGAACATCATCACATTAACATCAACAGGCCAGAGGATATATACAGAGAACATCATCACATTAACATCAACAGGCCAGAGGATATATACAGGAGAACATCATCACATTAACATCAACAGGCCAGAGGATATATACAGAGAACATCATCACATTAACATCAACAGGCCAGAGGATATATACAGAGAACATCATCACATTAACATCAACAGGCCAGAGGATATATACAGAGGACATCAACACATTAACATCAACAGGCCAGAGGATATATACAGAGAACATCATCACATTAACATCAACAGGCCAGAGGTTATATACGGAGAACATCATCACATTAACATCAACAGGCCAGAGGATATATCCATTGGACTTGGGGCTGTGGATACGGAGAACATCATCACATTAACATCAACAGGCCAGAGGATATATCCATTGGACTTGGGGCTGTGGATACGGAGAACATCATCACATTAACATCAACAGGCCAGAGGATATATACAGAGAACATCATCACATTAACATCCAACAGGCCAGAGGATATATACAGAGAACATCATCACATTAACATCAACAGGCCAGAGGATATATCCATTGGACTTGGGGCTGTGGATACGGAGAACATCATCACATTAACATCAACAGGCCAGAGGATATATCCATTGGACTTGGGGCTGTGGATACGGAGAACATCATCACATTAACATCAACAGGCCAGAGGATATATACAGAGAACATCATCACATTAACATCAACAGGCCAGAGGATATATACAGAGAACATCATCACATTAACATCAACAGGCCAGAGGATATATCCATTGGACTTGGGGCTGTGGATACGGAGAACATCATCACATTAACATCAACAGGCCAGAGGATATATCCATTGGACTTGGGGCTGTGGATACGGAGAACATCATCACATTAACATCAACAGGCCAGAGGATATATACAGAGAACATCATCACATTAACATCAACAGGCCAGAGGATATATACAGAGAACATCATCACATTAACATCAACAGGCCAGAGGATATATACAGAGAACATCATCACATTAACATCAACAGGCCAGAGGATATATACAGAGAACATCATCACATTAACATCAACAGGCCAGAGGATATATACAGAGAACATCATCACATTAACATCAACAGGCCAGAGGATATAT
>NW_025745577.1:0-16251 GCF_021184085.1 Oncorhynchus gorbuscha | reverse complement strand
GCCAGACAGCCTCCTTTCTGCAGACAGAGGTCTGGTGCTGTAACACAGCCAGGGCCAGACAGCCTCCTTTCTGCAGACAGAGGTCTGGTGCTGTAACACAGCCAGGGCCAGACAGCCTCCTTTCTGCAGACAGAGGTCTGGTGCTGTAACACAGCCAGGGCCAGACAGCCTCCTTTCCGCAGACAGAGGTCTGGTGCTGTAACACAGCCAGGGCCAGACAGCCTCCTTTCCACAGACAGAGGTCTGGTGCTGTAACACAGCCAGGGCCAGACAGCCTCCTTTCCACAGACAGAGGTCTGGTGCTGTAACACAGCCAGGGCCAGACAGCCTCCTTTCCACAGACAGAGGTCTGGTGCTGTAACACAGCCAGGGCCAGACAGCCTCCTTTCCACAGACAGAGGTCTGGTGCTGTAACACAGCCAGGGCCAGACAGCCTCCTTTCCACAGACAGAGGTCTGGTGCTGTAACACAGCCAGGGCCAGACAGCCTCCTTTCCACAGACAGAGGTCTGGTGCTGTAACACAGCCAGGGCCAGACAGCCTCCTTTCCACAGACAGAGGTCTGGTGCTGTAACACAGCCAGGGCCAGACAGCCTCCTTTCCACAGACAGAGGTCTGGTGCTGTAACACAGCCAGGGCCAGACAGCCTCCTTTCCACAGACAGAGGTCTGGTGCTGTAACACAGCCAGGGCCAGACAGCCTCCTTTCCACAGACAGAGGTCTGGTGCTGTAACACAGCCAGGGCCAGACAGCCTCCTTTCCACAGACAGAGGTCTGGTGCTGTAACACAGCCAGGGCCAGACAGCCTCCTTTCTGCAGACAGAGGTCTGGTGCTGTAACACAGCCAGGGCCAGACAGCCTCCTTTCTGCAGACAGAGGTCTGGTGCTGTAACACTGCCAGGACCAGACAGCCTCCTTTCTGCAGACAGAGGTCTGGTGCTGTAACACAGCCAGGGCCAGACAGCCTCCTTTCTGCAGACAGAGGTCTGGTGCTGTAACACAGCCAGGACCAGACAGCCTCCTTTCTGCAGACAGAGGTCTGGTGCTGTAACACAGCCAGGGCCAGACAGCCTCCTTTCTGCAGACAGAGGTCTGGTGCTGTAACACAGCCAGGACCAGGACAGCCTCCTTTCTGCAGACAGAGGTCTGGTGCTGTAACACAGCCAGGGCCAGACAGCCTCCTTTCTGCAGACAGAGGTCTGGTGCTGTAACACAGCCAGGGCCAGACAGCCTCCTTTCCACAGACAGAGGTCTGGTGCTGTAACACAGCCAGGGCCAGACAGCCTCCTTTCCACAGACAGAGGTCTGGTGCTGTAACACAGCCAGGGCCAGACAGCCTCCTTTCCACAGACAGAGGTCTGGTGCTGTAACACAGCCAGGGCCAGACAGCCTCCTTTCCACAGACAGAGGTCTGGTGCTGTAACACAGCCAGGGCCAGACAGCCTCCTTTCCACAGACAGAGGTCTGGTGCTGTAACACAGCCAGGGCCAGACAGCCTCCTTTCCACAGACAGAGGTCTGGTGCTGTAACACAGCCAGGGCCAGACAGCCTCCTTTCCACAGACAGAGGTCTGGTGCTGTAACACAGCCAGGGCCAGACAGCCTCCTTTCCACAGACAGAGGTCTGGTGCTGTAACACTGCCAGGACCAGACAGCCTCCTTTCTGCAGACAGAGGTCTGGTGCTGTAACACTGCCAGGGCCAGACAGCCTCCTTTACACAGACAGAGGTCTGGTGCTGTAACACAGCCAGGGCCAGACAGCCTCCTTTCTGCAGACAGAGGTCTGGTGCTGTAACACAGCCTGGGCCAGACAGCCTCCTTTCTCTGCAGACAGAGGCAGACAGGGTCTGGTGCTGTAACACAGCCAGGACCAGACAGCCTCCTTTCTGCAGACAGAGGTCTGGTGCTGTAACACAGCCAGGCCAGACAGCCTCCTTTCTGCAGACAGAGGTCTGGTGCTGTAACACAGCCAGACCAGACAGCCTCCTTTCTGCAGACAGAGGTCTGGTGCTGTAACACAGCCAGGACCAGACAGCCTCCTTTCTGCAGACAGAGGTCTGGTGCTGTAACACAGCCAGGGCCAGACAGCCTCCTTTCTGCAGACAGAGGTCTGGTGCTGTAACACAGCCAGGGCCAGACAGCCTCTTTCTGCAGACAGAGGGTCTGGTGCTGTAACACAGCCAGGGCCAGACAGCCTCCTTTCCACAGACAGAGGTCTGGTGCTGTAACACAGCCAGGGCCAGACAGCCTTCTTCTGCAGACAGAGGTCTGGTGCTGTAACACAGCCAGGGCCAGACAGCCTCCTTTCCCACAGACAGAGGTCTGGTGCTGTAACATCAGGCCAGACAGCCTCCTTTTCTTGCAGACAGAGGTCCTTTCCACAGACAGAGGTCTGGTGCTGTAACACAGCCAGGGCCAGACAGCCTCCTTCTGCAGACAGAGGTCTGGTGCTGTAACACAGCCAGGGCCAGACAGCCTCCCTTTCCACAGACAGAGGTCTGGTGCTGTAACACAGCCAGGGCCAGACAGCCTCCTTTCCACAGACAGAGGTCTGGTGCTGTAACACTGCCAGGGCCAGACAGCCTCCTTTCTGCAGACAGAGGTCTGGTGCTGTAACACTGCCAGGGCCAGACAGCCTCCTTTCTGCAGACAGAGGTCTGGTGCTGTAACACTGCCAGGGCCAGACAGCCTCCTTTCTTGGTGCTGTAACACAGCCTGGGCCAGACAGCCTCCTTTCTGCAGACAGTCTGGTGCTGTAACACAGCCAGGGCCAGACAGCCTCCTTTCTGCAGACAGAGGTCTGGTGCTGTAACACTGCCAGGACCAGACAGCCTCCTTTCTGCAGACAGAGGTCTGGTGCTGTAACACTGCCAGGACCAGACAGCCTCCTTTCTGCAGACAGAGGTCTGGTGCTGTAACACAGCCAGGGCCAGACAGCCTCCTTTCTGCAGAGGTCTGGTGCTGTAACACTGAGGACCAGACAGCCTCCTTTCTGCAGACAGAGGTCTGGTGCTGTAACACTGCCAGGACCAGACAGCCTCCTCTGCAGACAGAGGTCTGGTGCTGTAACACTGCCAGGACCAGACAGCCTCCTTTCTGCAGACAGAGGTCTGGTGCTGTAACACTGCCAGGACCAGACAGCCTCCTTTCCACAGACAGAGGTCTGGTGCTGTAACACTGCAGGGCCAGACCAGACAGCTGGTGCTGTAACACAGCCAGGGCCAGACAGCCTCTTTCTGCAGACAGAGGTCTGAGTGCTGTAACACTGCCAGGACAGACAGCCTCCTTTCTGCAGACAGAGGTCTGGTGCTGTAACACTGCCAGGACCAGACAGCCTCCTTTCTGCAGACAGAGGTCTGGTGCTGTAACACAGCCAGGGCCAGACAGCCTCCTTCCGCAGACAGAGGTCTGGTGCTGTAACACTGCCAGGGCCAGACAGCCTCCTTTCTGCAGACAGAGGGTCTGGTCACAGCCAGACAGACAGCCTCCTTTCTGCAGACAGAGGTCTGGTGCTGTAACACAGCCAGGGCCAGACAGCCTCCTTTCACAGACAGAGGTCTGGTGCTGTAACACAGCCAGGGCCAGACAGCCTCCTTTCTGCAGACAGAGGTCTGGTGCTGTAACACTGCCAGGGCCAGACAGCCTCCTTTCCACAGACAGAGGGTCTGGTGCTGTAACACAGCCAGGGCCAGACAGCCTGGTGCTGAACACTGCCAGGGCCAGACAGCCTCCTTTCTGCAGACAGAGGTCTGGTGCTGTAACACTGCCAGGGGCCAGACAGCCTCCTTTCTGCAGACAGAGGTCTGGTGCTGTAACACAGCCAGGGCCAGACAGCCTCCTTTACTGCAGACAGAGGTCTGGTGCTGTAACACTGCCCAGGGCCAGACAGCCTTCTTTACACAGACAGAGGTCTGGTGCTGTAACACTGCCAGGGCCAGACAGCCTCCTTCCCTACACAGACAGAGGTCTGGTGCTGTAACACAGCCAGGGCCAGACAGCCTCCTTTCTGCAGACAGAGGTCTGGTGCTGTAACACTGCCAGGGCCAGACAGCCTCCTTTCTGCAGACAGAGGTCTGGTGCTGTAACACTGCCAGGACCAGACAGCCTCCTTTCCGCAGACAGAGGTCTGGTGCTGTAACACAGCCAGGGCCAGACAGCTGGTGCTCCTTTCTGCAGACAGAGGTCTGGTGCTGTAACACTGCCAGGGCCAGACAGCCTCCTTTTCCACAGACAGAGGTCTGGTGCTGTAACACTGCCAGGGCCAGACAGCCTCCTTTCTGCAGACAGAGGTCTGGTGCTGTAACACAGCCAGGGCCAGACAGCCTCTTTCTGCAGACAGAGGTCTGGTGCTGTAACACAGCCAGGGCCAGACAGCCTCCTTTCTGCAGACAGAGGTCTGGTGCTGTAACACTGCCAGGGCCAGACAGCCTCCTTTCCACAGACAGAGGTCTGGTGCTGTAACACTGCCAGGACCAGACAGCCTCTTACACAGACAGAGGTCTGGTGCTGTAACACTGCCAGGGCCAGACAGCCTCCTTTCCACAGACAGAGGTCTGGTGCTGTAACACTGCCAGGACCAGACAGCCTCCTTTCTGCAGACAGAGGTCTGGTGCTGTAACACTGCCAGGGCCAGACAGCCTCCTTTACACAGACAGAGGTCTGGTGCTGTAACACTGCCAGGGCCAGACAGCCTCCTTTACACAGACAGAGGTCTGGTGCTGTAACACTGCCAGGGCCAGACAGCCTCCTTTCTGCAGACAGAGGTCTGGTGCTGTAACACAGGCCAGACAGCCAGGAGCCAGACAGACCCTCCTTTACTGACAGAGGTCTGGTGCTGTAACACTGCCAGGGCCAGACAGCCTCCTTTCTGCAGACAGAGGTCTGGTGCTGTAACACAGACAGACAGCCTCCTTCACAGTCTGGTGCTGTAACACTGCCAGGGCCAGACAGCCTCCTTTCTGCAGACAGAGGTCTGGTGCTGTAACACAGCCAGGGCCAGACAGCCTCCTTTACACAGACAGAGGTCTGGTGCTGTAACCAGAGACAGCCTCCTTTCTGCAGACAGAGGTCTGGTGCTGTAACACAGCCAGGGCCAGACAGCCTCCTTCTGCAGACAGAGGTCTGGTGCTGTAACACTGCCAGGCCAGACAGCCTCCTTTCCGCAGACAGAGGTCTGGTGCTGTAACACTGCCAGGGCCAGACAGCCTCCTTTCCGCAGACAGAGGTCTGGTGCTGTAACACAGCCAGGGCCAGACAGCCTCCTTTCTGCAGACAGAGGTCTGGTGCTGTAACACTGCCAGGCCAGACAGCCTCCTTTCTGCAGACAGAGGTCTGGTGCTGTAACACTGCCAGGGCCAGACAGCCTCCTTTCTGCAGACAGAGGTCTGGTGCTGTAACACTGCCAGGGCCAGACAGCCTCCTTTCTGCAGACAGAGGTCTGGTGCTGTAACACTGCCAGGGCCAGACAGCCTCCTTTCTGCAGACAGAGGTCTGGTGCTGTAACACAGCCAGGCTTTCTGCAGACAGAGGTCTGGTGCTGACAGAGGTCTGGTGCTGTAACACTGGGCCAGACAGCCTCCTTTCTGCAGACAGAGGTCTGGTGCTGTAACACTGCCAGGGCCAGACAGCCTCCTTTCTGCAGACAGAGGTCTGGTGCTGTAACACTGCCAGGGCCAGACAGCCTCCTTTCTGCACTCTGACAGAGGTCTGGTGCTGTAACACAGACAGACAGCCTCCTTCTGCAGACAGAGGTCTGGTGCTGTAACACTGCCAGGGCCAGACAGCCTCCTTTCCGCAGACAGAGGTCTGGTGCTGTAACACTGCCAGGGCCAGACAGCCTCCTTTCTCTGCAGCCAGGGCCAGACAGCCTCCTTCTGCAGACAGAGGTCTGGTGCTGTAACACTGCCAGGCCAGACAGCTCTTTCTGCAGACAG
Organism: Oncorhynchus gorbuscha; assembly: GCF_021184085.1. NCBI lineage: Eukaryota > Metazoa > Chordata > Actinopteri > Salmoniformes > Salmonidae > Oncorhynchus > Oncorhynchus gorbuscha. Next base: position 10,320 of record NW_025745577.1, on the reverse strand, counting down.
AGGTCTGGTGCTGTAACACTGCAGGGCCAGACAGCCTCCTTCTGCAGACAGAGGTCTGGTGCTGTAACACTGCCAGGGCCAGACAGCCTCCTTTACACAGACAGAGGTCTGGTGCTGTAACACTGCCAGGGCCAGACAGCCTCCTTTCTGCAGACAGAGGTCTGGTGCTGTAACACTGCCAGGGCCAGACAGCCTCCTTTCTGCAGACAGAGGTCTGGTGCTGTAACACTGCCAGGGCCAGACAGCTGCCTGTGCTGTAGGGCCAGACAGCCTCCTTTCTGCAGACAGAGGTCTGGTGCTGTAACACTGCCAGGGCCAGACAGCCTCCTTCTGCAGACAGAGGTCTGGTGCTGTAACACTGCCAGGGCCAGACAGCCTCCTTTCTGCAGACAGAGGTCTGGTGCTGTAACACTGCCAGGGCCAGACAGCCTCCTTTCTGCAGACAGAGGTCTGGTGTGCTAACACTGTTAGCCAGGGCCAGACAGCCTCCCTTTCTGCAGACAGAGGTCTGGTGCTGTAACACTGCCAGGGCCAGACAGCCTCCTCAGAGGTCTGAGCCACTGCCAGGGCCAGACAGCCTTCTGCAGACAGAGGTCTGGTGCTGTAACACTGCCAGGGCCAGACAGCCTCCTTTCTCTGCAGACAGAGGTCTGGTGCTGTAACACTGCCAGGCCAGACAGCCTCCTGCAGACAGAGGTCTGGTGCTGTAACACTGCCAGGGCCAGACAGCCTCCTTTCTGCAGACAGAGGTCTGGTGCTGTAACACTGCCAGGGCCAGACAGCCTCCTTTCTGCAGACAGAGGTCTGGTGCTGTAACACTGCCAGGACCAGACAGCCTCCTTTCTGCAGACAGAGGTCTGGTGCTGTAACACTGCCAGGGCCAGACAGCCTCCTTTCTGCAGACAGAGGTCTGGTGCTGCAGACAACCTCCTTTACACAGACAGAGGTCTGTAACACTGCCAGGGCCAGACAGCCTCCTTCTGCAGACAGAGGTCTGGTGCTGTAACACTGCCAGGGCCAGACAGCCTCCCTTTCTGCAGACAGAGGTCTGGTGCTGTAACACTGCCAGGGCCAGACAGCCTCCTTTCTGCAGACAGAGGTCTGGTGCTGTAACACAGCCAGGGCCAGACAGCCTCCTTTACACAGACAGAGAGGTCTGGTGCTGTAACACTGAGGGCCAGACAGGACAGAGGTCTGGTGCTGTAACACTGCCAGGGCCAGACAGCCTCTGGTGCTGTAACACTGCCAGGCCAGACAACCTCCTTTCTGCAGACAGAGGTCTGGTGCTGTAACACAGCCAGGGCCAGACAGCCTCCTTTCTGCAGACAGAGGTCTGGTGCTGTAACACAGCCAGGGCCAGACAGCCTCCTTTTACACAGACAGAGGTCTGGTGCTGTAACAGCCTCCTTTCTCTGGTGCTGTAACACTGACCAGACAGCCTCCTTTTCTGTCTGGTGCTGTAACACTGCCAGGACCAGACAGCCTCCTTTCTGCAGACAGAGGTCTGGTGCTGTAACACAGCCAGGGCCAGACAGCCTCCTTTACACAGACAGAGGCAACACATATTCATTTATTTATTCAAACATTTCTAATATCGGCCAAAACATCCTTAGGCACATAACACACTAATCTTATTTTTCTAAATTTCACAGAAGTTGAAAAAGACAAGCGTAGCAGGCATGCTAATACCCTAGCTACACACAACCTGTCTCTCTGTGTCTTTTACTGCTGCTAAAAAGGTTGCTTACGCATTGTGAAGACAACAACTTCCTCAATTTCCCTTAATCTGTAGCCAGGAGCTTCTGGTTAGTGTAGCAACAGTAGGGTTCATTCAGCCGTAGCGGTGGTCCTTTCCTTCATCAGGCTTTTAAGGGCCGCCGGGCAGTCATGTAATGGGTTTTAAGATCAAAAATATTTTTTGTGTTTCATTTTACATTATATTTTTGGGCTCAGGCATATGCACAAAGATCAAACCAATGAAGAATAATGGTATTAGAATCAAAATAATGAGCAGGACCTTGTAGATTTGCCCACCAAACCCTCTTGTACTCGTTGTCAGACTATCCAGTCTACATCCCATGTGTCTGTCACTTTCAACACCAGGGTTGTGGGTTCGATTCCCAAGTCTCAAGACTCACTGTCTCACTGTCTCCAGTCTCACTGTCTCAAGACTCACTGTCTCCAGTCTCACTGTCTCAAGTCTCACTGTCTCCAGTCTCACTGTCTCAAGACTCACTGTCTCCAGTCTCACTGTCTCAAGTCTCACTGTCTCCAGTCTCACTGTCTCAAGTCTCACTGTCTCCAGTCTCACTGTCTCCAGTCTCACTGTCTCAATACTCACTGTCTCAAGTCTCATGGTCTCCAGTCTCACTGTCTCCAGTCTCACTGTCTCAAGTCTCACTGTTCCCAAGTTTCACTGCCTCCAGTCTCACTGGCTCAAGTCTCGCTTTCAAGGGACACTGTCTCCAGTCTCACTGTCTTCTAGTCTCACTGTCTCCAGTCTCACTGTCTCAAGACTCACTGTCTCTAGTCTCACTGTCTCCAGTCTCACTGTCTCAAGACTCACTGTCTCCAGTCTCACTGTCTCAAGACTCACTGTCTCCAGTCTCACTGTCTCAATACTCACTGTCTCAAGACTCACTGTCTCCAGTCTCACTGTCTCAAGTCTCACTGTCTCCAGGCTCACTGTCTCCAGTCTCACTGTCTCCAGTCTCACTGTCTCAATACTCACTGTCTCAAGTCTCACTGTCTCCAGTCTCACTGTCTCCAGTCTCACTGTCTCCAGTCTCACTGTCTCAAGTCTCACTGTCTCAAGTTTCACTGCCTCCAGTCTCACTGGCTCAAGTCTCGCTTTCAAGGGACACTGTTTCCAGTCTCACTGTCTCCAGTCTCACTGTCTCCAGTCTCACTGTCTCTAGTCTCACTGTCTCCAGTCTCACTGTCTCAAGAGTCATTGTCTCCAGTCTCACTGTCTCAAGTCTCACTGTCTCCAGTCTCACTGTCTCTAGTCTCACTGTCTCAATACTCACTGTCTCAAGTCTCACGGTCTCCAGTCTCACTGTCTCCAGTCTCACTGTCTCCAGTCTCACTGTCTCAATACTCACTGTCTCAAGTCTCACGGTCTCCAGTCTCACTGTCTCCAGTCTCACTGTCTCAAGACTCACTGTCTCAAGTTTCTCTGCCTCCAGTCTCACTGTCTCAATACTCACTGTCTCCAGTCTCACTGTCTCCAGTCTCACTGTCTCAAGACTCATTGTCTCAAGACTCACTGTCTCCAGTCTCACTGTCTCAAGACTCACTGTCTCCAGTCTCACTGTCTCAAGACTCACTGTCTCAAGACCTACTGTCTCCAGTCTCACTGTCTCCAGTCTCACTGTCTCAAGTCTCACTGTCTCAAGTCTCACTGTCTCCAGTCTCACTGTCTCCAGTCTCACTGTCTCAAGACTCACTGTCTCAAGACTCACTGTCTCCAGTCTCACTGTCTCCAGTCTCACTGTCTCAAGTCTCACTGTCTCCAGTCTCACTGTCTCCAGTCTCACTGTCTCAAGACTCACTGTCTCAAGACTCACTGTCTCCAGTCTCACTGTCTCAATACTCACTGTCTCCAGTCTCACTGTCTCAAGTCTCACTGTCTCCAGTCTCACTGTCTCAATACTCACTGTCTCAAGTCTCATGGTCTCCAGTCTCACTGTCTCCAGTCTCACTGTCTCAATACTCACTGTCTCCAGTCTCACTGTCTCCAGTCTCACTGTCCCCAGTCTCAGTCTAACTGTCTCCAGTCTCACTGTCTCAAGACTCACTGTCTCTAGTCTCACTGTCTCAAGACTCACTGTCTCAAGACTCACTGTCTCCAGTCTCACTGTCTCAAGACTCACTGTCTCCAGTCTCACTGTCTCCAGTCTCACTGTCTCAAGTCTCACTGTCTCAAGTCTCACTGTCTCCAGTCTCACTGTCTCCAGTCTCACTGTCTCAAGACTCACTGTCTCAGTCTCACTGTCTCAAGTACTCACTGTCTCAAGACTCACTGTCTCCAGTCTCACTGTCTCCAGTCTCACTGTCTCAAGACTCACTGTCTCCAGTCTCACTGTCTCCAGTCTCACTGTCTCAAGTCTCACTGTCTCCAGTCTCACTGTCTCCAGCGTCTCACTGTCTCAAGTCTCACTGTCTCTAGTCTCACTGTCTCCAGTCTCACTGGCTCAAGTCTCGCTTCAAGGGACACTGTCTCCAGTCTCACTGTCTCAAGTCTCGCTTTTCAAGGACTCACTGTCTCCAGACTCACTGTCTCCAGTCTCACTGTCTCCAGTCTCACTGTCTCAAGACTCACTGTCTCAAGTCTCACTGTCTCAAGTCTCACTGTCTCAAGTCTCACTGCCTCCAGTCTCACTGGCTCAAGTCTCACTGTCTCAAGGGACACTGTCTCCAGTCTCACTGTCTCAAGTCTCGCTCAAGGGACACTGTCTCAAGACTCACTGTCTCAAGTCTCACTGTCTCCAGCACTGTCCAGTCTCACTGTCTCCAGACTCACTGTCTCAAGTCTCACTGTTCCAGTCTCACTGTCTCCAGTCTCACTGTCTCCAGTCTCACTGTCTCAAGTCTCACTGTCTCAAGTCTCACTGTCTCCAGTCTCACTGGCTCAAGTCTCGCTTTCTCAAGACTCACTGTCTCAAGACTCACTGTCTCAAGACTCACTGTCTCAAGACTCACTGTCTCCAGTCTCACTGTCTCAATACTCACTGTCTCAAGTCTCACTGTCTCCAGTCTCACTGTCTCCAGTCTCACTGTCTCCATCTCACTGTCTCAAGTCTCACTGTCTCAAGTCTCATACTGCCTCTAGTCTCACTGGCTCAAGTCTCGTTTTCTCAAGGGACACTGTCTCCAGCTCACTGGCTCCAGTCTCACTGGCTCAAGTCTCACTGTCTCGGGACACTGTCTCAAGTCTCACTGTCTCTAGTCTCACTGGCTCCAGTCTCACTGTCTCCAGTCTCACTGTCTCCAAGTCTCACTGTCTCAAGTTCACTGTTCAAGTTTCACTGCCTCCAGTCTCACTGGCTCAAGTCTCGCTTCTCAAGGGACACTGTCTCCAGTCTCACTGTCTCACTGTCTCCAGGGATCACTGTCTCAAGACTCACTGTCTCCCAGTCTCACTGTCTCAAGACTCACTGTCTCAAGACTCACTGTTCTAGTTCTACTGTCTCAAGACTCCACTGTCTCCAGACTCACTGGCTCCAGTCTCACTGTCTCAAGACTCACTGTCTCAGTCTCACTGTCTCAAGACTCACTGTCTCAAGACTCACTGTCTCAGTCTCACTGTCTCCAGTCTCACTGTCTCAAGACTCACTGTCTCCAGTCTCACTGTCTCAAGACTCACTGTCTCAAGTCTCACTGTCTCAAGACTCACTGTCTCCAGTCTCACTGTCTCAAGTCTCACTGTCTCAAGTTTCACTGGCTCCAGTCTCACTGGCTCCAGTCTCACTGTCTCAAGACTCACTGTCTCAAGTCTCACTGTCTCCAGTCTCACTGTCTCCAGTCTCACTGTCTCAAGTCTCACTGCTCCAGTCTCACTGTCTCAAGTCTCACTGTCTCAAGTTTCACTGCCTCCAGTCTCACTGGCTCAAGTCTCAAGGGACACTGTCTCCAGTCTCACTGTCTCCAGTCTCACTGTCTCAGTCTCACTGTCTCCAGTCTCACTGTCTCAAGACTCACTGTCTCAAGACTCACTGTCTCAATACTCACTGTCTCAAGTCTCACTGTCTCCAGTCTCACTGTCTCCAGTCTCACTGTCTCAAGTCTCACTGTCTCAAGTTTCACTGCCTCTAGTCTCACTGGCTCAAGTCTCGCTTTCTCAAGGGACACTGTCTCCAGTCTCACTGTCTCCAGTCTCACTGGCTCCAGTCTCACTGTCTCAAGAGACACTGTCTCAAGTCTCACTGTCTCCAGTCTCACTGTCTCCAGTCTCACTGTCTCAAGTCTCACTGTCTCCAGTCTCACTGTCTCCAGTCTCACTGTCTCAAGTTTCACTGCCTCCAGTCTCACTGGCTCAAGTCTCACTGTTCAAGTCTCACTGTCTCCAGTCTCACTGTCTCAAGTCTCACTGTCTCAAGTCACTGTCCTCAAGGGATACTGTCTCCAGTCTCACTGTCTCTAGTCTCACTGGCTCCAGTCTCACTGTCTCAAGACTCACTGTCTCTAGTCTCACTGTCTCAAGACTCACTGTCTCAAGTCTCACTGTCTCCAAGTTTCTGTCTCCAGTCTCACTGTCTCACTCACACACTGTCTCCAGTCTCACTGGCTCCAGTCTCACTGGCTCCAGTCTCACTGTCTCAAGACTCACTGTCTCAAGACTCACTGTCTCAAGACTCACTGTCTCCAGTCTCACTGTCTCCAGTCTCACTGGCTCCAGTCTCACTGTCTCAAGACTCACTGTCTCCAGTCTCACTGTCTCAAGACTCACTGTCTCAAGTCTCACTGTCTCAAGTTTCACTGTCTCCAGTCTCACTGTCTCCAGTATCAATGTCTCCAGTCTCACTGTCTCAAGACTCACTGTCTCCAGTCTCACTGTCTCAAGGGACACTGCCTCAAGGGACACTTCAAATAGTCAATCAGTTCTAGGGGCTGAGAGTCACACAAGCTTTAATGGTATTGTTCTGGCTTTGAGTAGCCTGCTAAGTAATTTGCTTGTGATGATGTTGAAGACCTCACGCCTGAGCCAGATGGACCAGGTTCAAAAGACTAGTAAATACACACTGCTTTGATGTAAGACCAAGATACAGGCCTGAATGGAAACACTATGTATTTACTAGTCTAATGAAAGGCAGCAGTCATTGTGTGTGAAAGTTCTACATCATTTCTACAGGTTTTCTTCTGAAGAAGTGCTGTGTGTTTCACTATACAGTCTTCAACCTTGGCATGTTCCAGTCTGTGGTCCCAGAGCGCTGATCTAGGATCAGTTTAACCTTTTTAGGTCATAATTAATATGATTATACGGACAGGAAGGACCTGATCCAAGATCAGCACTGCGACCCTGTGTTTTTGTGAAAAAGAGTCGGATGGAGCATCCGGTCCAACTCCCCCGGCTCGAGGTGGAGTCAGTTTCCCTTCCATCCCGCTCGCTGTCACAAGACGTTTTTCCACAGGGAACATAGGTCCGTGCCATGGTTCGCTGGCCGCTTCATTAATTTAGCTGACAGAAATACAAGGATTTAATTAAGTACTGCTGTAATTTGACCTGTAGTGGTTCTGTTGAGAGGAAGGCAAAAAGAAAGTGAACACTCATTGTCACCCGCCCTGACAGAAGTAGTACATCATTGCGCCCGTAAAGACGTATCAATTAATCACACCAGTTCCATTTGACAGCTTGGCTTTATACATGACGTATTCTTATTGCCCCACTGATCTAAAGTCAGGGTTGGGGCCTGGTCATATCCAGGGTTGCCTGGTCATCTAAAGTCAGGGGTTGGGGCTGGTCATCTAACGTCAGGGTTGGGGCCTGGTCATATAACGTCAGGGGGGCCTGGTCATATAAAGTCAGGGTTGGGGCCTGGTCATCTATAGTCAGGTTGGGGCCTGGTCATCTAAAGTCAGGGTTGGGGCCTGGTCATATAACGTCAGGTTGGGGCCTGGTCAGTCAGGGTTGGGGCCTGGTCATCTAAAGTCAGGGTTGGGGCCTGGTCATCTAACGTCAGGGTTGGGGCCTGGTCATATAACAGGGTTGGGGCCTGGTCATATAAAGTCAGGTTGGGGCCTGGTCATCTATAACGTCAGGGTTGGGGCCTGGTCATCTAACGTCAGGGTTGGGGCCTGGTCATCATAACGTCAGGGGCCTGGTTCTAACGGGGCCTGGTCATCTAAAGTCAGGGTTGGGGCCTGGTCATCTAAAGTCAGGTTGGGGCCTGGTCATCTAACGTCAGGGTTGGGGCCTGGTCATATAACGTCAGGGTTGGGGCCTGGTCATATAAAGTCAGGGTTGGGGCCTGGTCATCTATAGTCAGGGTTGGGGCCTGGTCATCTAACGTCAGGGTTGGGGCCTGGTCATATAACGTCAGGGTTGGGGCCTGGTCATATAAAGTCAGGGTTGGGGCCTGGTCATCTAAAGTCAGGGTTGGGGCCTGGTCAAACGTCAGGGTTGGGGCCTGGTCATATAACGTCAGGGTTGGGGCCTGGTCATATAAAGTCAGGGTTGGGGCCTGGTCATCTAACGTCAGAGTTGGGGCCTGGTCATCTAACGTCAGGGTTGGGGCCTGGTCATCTAAAGTCAGGGTTGGGGCCTGGTCATCTAACGTCAGGGTTGGGGCCTAGTCATCTAACGTCAGGGTTGGGGCCTGGTCATATAACGTCAGGGTTGGGGCCTGGTCATCTAACGTCAGGGTTGGGGCCTGGTCATCTAAAGTCAGGGTTGGGGCTAAAATTCAGGGTTGGGGCCTGGTCATCTAACGTCAGAGTTGGGGCCTGGTCATATAACATCAGGGTTGGGGCCTGGTCATATAAAGTCAGGGTTGGGGCCTGGTCATCTAAAGTCAGGGTTGGGGACTGGTCATATAAAGTCAGGCTGGGGTCTGGTCATATAACGTCAGGGTTGGGGCCCTGGTCATATAAGGGTTGTCAGGCCTGGGGCCTGGTCATATAACGGTCAACACACTGTATGGCCTGCATATGGTTTTACTCTATGTATGTGTTTCTACTTACATGAATAATGTATTGTGAAACCTACACTATTGTGATGAGACTACACTGCCATCACTACTATGCTATGATCTGATGGTTCCTTGGTCCGCTGGTCCAGATGCCATTAGCATATTTAGATACATAATGAAACGACAGGTTTCTTGTGCATACGCCTACAGTGACCTGTTAGGAATAACATGTTCTGAAGTGCTGAACTCCTGGTGACAGTTTGACGCAGGTACTTTGGCAACCTGCAGGTGTTTGCACGTAACAAGCAAGGAGAGACGGTGTGTGATGTGTCCTGGGGCTGTTCATAACACCTTCGCCACAGCTCTGCCAGCGGTTTAGGGTTTCTAGGGGCATTCCGTCACGCTTTCTTTATCAGTTTATGTTTGTGTGGCACTGGTCGTGCCACCATTCGACTGTGTCTGCATCATGACTAAAGCCACTCACAGTTTGGTATCTCTGTATGACTCCGAGGGAGAGAAGGCTTTTCCTCCTCTCCTCCCTCTCCCAACATCCGTGTTATTCTCAGCCTTCTCTTATCTGTCTCTCCCCACCCTGCTAAACTGGTGCCAACTTCTTTTTCAGCAGCAAATATTTCCTTGCTGTTATGTATTCAGTGGCGGAACAGTTTGTCCTCTGGAACTGTGGAGGAACTGTGTGGGGGCAGTAGGGGCCACCGAGAGAGTGAACAAAGCTTTCTTTGTGATTGCGAATCACAGATCGGACCAACCGGGAAGCCAAAATGACTTTGGCTGGCAGGGTCTCCCTCCCTTCCCTTCCCTCCTCTCCCTCTTTCCCCCCATCTCTCTCTTAATGTAGCCTCAGAGATAGGCTATGTTCTTAGCTGTGCCATGAATGATGTTAAAGACTGAGGTTGTATGTGGGTTCTTCATGGAAGAGGCCCTAGTCCATAAAGACTGTTCAGAAACATATGCCATGTGTTACACCCTAAAACGCTCTTTCACATGTAGCTAGATACTAAATAAAAAAATGACTTATTGCTATGGAACTACGTAGCGCACTTTGGTCATCTCAAATAAAATTGTATTTGTCACATACGCCGAATACATCAGGTGTAGACCTTACAGTGAAAAGCTTACTTACAAGACCCTACCCAACGATGCAGTTTTCAGAAAATAGTGTTAAGAAAATATTTACTAAAATAACCTGAAGCAAAAAAATATAAAATCTCACAGTTGATATGAGCTGAGATATTACGTTGGACCTCTGAGATATTACCTTGAAACACTGAGATACTACCTTGGACTACTGATATGTTACCTTGGACCACTGATATGTTACCTTGGACTACTGATATATTACCTTGGACCACTGATATGTTACCTTGGACTACTGATATGTTACCTTGGACCACTGAGATATTACCTTGGACCTCTGATATACTACCTTGGACTACTGATATGTTACCTTGGACCACTGATATGTTACCTTGGACTACTGATATGTTACCTTGGACTACTGAGATATTACCTTGGACCACTGATATGTTACCTTGGACCACTTGTCAGGACCCAGTTATGAACCTGGGTCTCCGGAGTGAGAAACAGTCACTTAACCAACTGAGCCACAAATAGTCGGCAGAACCCAGAAGATGAGGCAAACACAGCAGTACTTGAGACGGTGTATTTAATG
>NW_025745576.1:0-16325 GCF_021184085.1 Oncorhynchus gorbuscha | reverse complement strand
CAGTCTACCCAGACACCTAGGTACTTATAGATGTCCACATATTCAAGGTTGGAACTATCCAGGGTGGTGATGCTGGTCAGGCGTGCGGGTGCAGGCAGCGAACGGTTGAAAAGCATGCATTTGGTTTTACTAGCGTTTAAGAGCAGTTGGAGGCCACGGAAGGAGTGTTGTATGGCATTGAAGCTCGTTTGGAGGTTAGATAGCACAGTGTCCAAGGACGGGCCGGAAGTATATAGAATGGTGTCGTCTGCATAGAGGTGGATCAGGGAATCGCCCGCAGCAAGAGCAACATCATTGATATATACAGAAAAAAGAGTCGGCCCGAGGATTGAACCCTGTGGCACCCCCATAGAGACTGCCAGAGGACCGGACAGTATGCCCTCCAATTTGACACAATGAACTCTGTCTGCAAAGTAATTGGTGAACCAGGCAAGGCAGTCATCTGAAAAACCAAGGCTACTGAGTCTGCCGATAAGAATATGGTGATTGACCGAGTCGAAAGCCTTGGCAAGGTCTAATGAAGACGGCTGCACAGTACTCTTTTATCGATGGCGGTTATGATATCGTTTAGTACCTTGAGCGTGGCTGAGCTGCACCGGTGACCGGATCGGAAACCAGATTGCACAGCGGAGAAGGTACGGTGGGATTCGAGATGGTCAGTGACCTGTTTGTTGACTTGGCTTTCGAAGACCTTAGATAGGCAGGGCAGGATGGATATAGGTCTGTAACAGTTTGGGTCCAGGGTGTCTCCCCCTTTGAAGAGGGGGATGACTGCGGCAGCTTTCCAATCCTTGGGGATGTCAGACGATATGAAAGAGAGGTTGAACAGGCTGGTAATAGGGGTTTTGACAATGGCGGCGGATAGTTTCAGAAATAGAGGGTCCAGATTGTCAAGCCCCACTAATTTGTACGGGTCCAGTTTTTGCAGCTCTTTCAGAACATCTGCTATCTGGGTTTAGGGTAAAGGATGACCTGGAGAGGCTTGGGCGAGTAGCTGCGTGGGGGGGAGCTGTTGGCCGAGGTTGGAGTAGCCAGGCGGAAGGCATGGCCAGCCTTTGAGAAATGCTTGTTGAAGTTTTCGATAATCATGGATTATTCGGTGGTGACCGTGTTACCTAGCCTCAGTGCAGTGGGCAGCTGGGAGGAGGTGCTCTTGTTCTCCATGGACTTCACAGTGTCCCAGAACTTTTTGGAGTTGGAGTTACAGGATGCAAACTTCTGCCTGAAGAAGCTGGCCTTAGCTTTCCTGACTGACTGCATGTATTGGTTTGAGACTTCCCTGAACAGTTGCATATCGCGGGGACTATTCGATGCTATTGCAGTCCGCCACAGGATGTTTTTTTGTGCTGGTCGAGGGCAGTCAGGTCTGGAGTGAACCAAGGGCTATATCTGTTCTTAGTTCTGCATTTTTTGAACAGAGCATGCTTATCTAAAATGGTGAGGAAGTTACTTTTAAAGAATGACCAGGCATCATCAACTGACGGGATGAGGTCAATGTCCTTCCAGGATACCCGGGCCAGGTCGATTAGAAAGGCCTGCTCACAGAAGTGTTTTAGGGAGCGTTTGACAGTGATGAGGGGTGGTCGTTTGACTGCGGCTCCATAGCGGATACAGGCAATGAGGCAGTGATCGCTGAGATCCTGGTTGAAGACAGCGGAGGTGTATTTGGTGGGCCAGTTGGTCAGGATGACGTCTATGAGGGTGCCCTTGTTTACATATTTAGGGTTGTACCTGGTGGGTTCCTTGATGATTTGTGTGAGATTGAGGGCATCTAGCTTAGATTGTAGGACTGCCGGGGTGTTAAGCATATCCCAGCATATGTTTGGGTATGGACCTGGAAAGTATGACATTACTGTATGACTGCAACTCCTCCCCCTTTGGCAGTTCTATCTTGACGGAAGATGTTATAGTTGGGTATGGAAATCTTAGAATTTTTGGTGGCCTTCCTGAGCCAGGATTCAGACACCGCAAGGACATCAGGGTTAGCAGAGTGTGCTAAAGCAGTGAGTAAAACAAACTTAGGGAGGAGGCTTCTGATGTTGACATGCATGAAACCAAGTCTTTTTCGATCACAGAAGTCAACAAATGAGGGTGCCTGGGGACATGCAGGGCCTGGGTTTACCTCCACATCACCCGCGGAACAGAGGAGGAGTATTATGAGGGTGCGGCTAAAGGCTATCAAAACATGTCGCCTAGAGCATTGGGGACAGAGAATAAAAGGAGCAGATTTCTGGTGAGGTCACCGCATGTGTGGGAGGTGGGACAAAGGAGGTATCAGGGGTATGAAGAGTGGAACTAGGGGCTCCATTGTAAACTAAAACAATGATAACTAACCTGAACAACAGTATACAAGGCATATTGACATTTGAGAGAGACATACAGCGAGGCATACAGTAATCACAGGTGTTGAATTGGGAGAGCTAGCTAAAATAGCAGCTAAAACAGTAGGTGAGACAACAACAGCTAATCAGCTAGCACAACAACAGCAGGTAAAATGGCGTTGACTAGGCAGGGAGGGTCGGATTAACTACACACAGAGCCTGAGTGCGGATGGGGCCGACAGATAAAACATAAACAAGCAGAATTGAGTACCGTGATTAATGGACAGTCCATCATGCATCAGCTATGTAGCCAAGTGATCAGTGTCCAGGGGGGGCAGCGGTGGATGGGGCAGGGAAGCTGGACTGGCGAGTGTTATCCAGGTTAGAAAAACTGTCTGGCTGTGCAAAAGGTAAAATAAACATGTAAAGTCCATGGAGAATAAGAGCATCTCCTGCCAGCTGCCACTGCACTGAGGCTAGGAAACACTGTCACCACCGATAAATCTGTGATAATTGAGAATTTCAATAAGCATTTTTCTACGGCTGGCCATGCTTTCCACCTGGCTACACCTACCCTGGGCAATAGCCCTGCGCCCCCCAAAGCAACTTGCCCAATCCTCCCCCATTTCTCCTTTACCCAAATCCAGATAGCTGATGTTCTGAAAGAGCGGCAAAATCTGGACCCCTACAAATCAGCCGAGCTAGACAATCTGGACCCTCTCTTTCTAAGATTATCCACCAAAATTATTGCAACCCCTGTTACTAGCCTGTTCAATCTCTCTTTCGTATCGTCTGAGATCCCCAAAGATTGGAAAGCTGCTGTGGTCAGCCCCCTCTTCAAAGGGGGGAAACACTCTAGACCCAAACTTCAACAGACCTATATCTATCCTACCATGCCTTTCTAAGGCCTTCAAAAGGCAAGTTAACGAACAGATCACTGATAATTTCGAATCTCTATGCAATCTGGTTTCCGAGCTGGTCATGGGCGCACCTCAGCCACGCTCAAGGTCCTAAACGATATCATAACCGCCATCAATAAGAGACATTACTGTGCAGCTGTATTCATTTACCTGGCCAAGGCTTTCAACTCTGTCAATCACCACATCTCTTTTAGATTTTTAATTTGTTTATACCTTCCGGTAACCTGCCTCACCCAATGTGATACGGAATCGCTATTATTTTAAATTTTTAGAACACACTCAAGAACCTCCAGAAGCTAACCAGCTAACTATCTACAAGCTATTTAGTCATTCTCAGCCACTGCTAGTGGAGGTGTATTTGGAGGGCAGGTTGGTTAGGATGATATCTATGAGGGTGCCCGTGATTATGGATTTGGGGTTGTACCTGGTAGGTTCATTGATAATTTGTGTGAGATTGAGGGCATCAATCTTAGATTGTAGGCTGGCCGGGGTGTTAAGCATGTCCCAGTTTAGGTCACCTAACAGTACGAGCTCTGAAGATAGATGGGGGCAATCAATTCACATATGGTGTCCAGGGCACAGCTGGGGGCAGAAGGTGGTCTATAGCAAGTGCCAACGGCGAGAGACTTGTTTTTGGAAAGGTGGATTTTTAGAAGTAGAAGCTCAAATTGTTTGGGCACAGACCTGGATATTAAAGACAGAACTCTGCAGGCTATCTCTGCAGTAGATTGCAACTCCGCCCCCTTTGGCAGTTCTATCTTGTCAGAAATGTTATAGTTAGGGATGGAAATTTCAGGGTTTTTGGTGGTCTCCCCTAAGCCAGTATTCCCACACAGCTAGGACATCTGTGTTGGCTGAGTTTGCTAAGGCAGTGAATAAAACAAACTTAGTGAGGAGGCTTCTAATGTTAACATGCAAGAAACTAAGGCTTTTACGGTTACAGAAGTCGACAAATGGGAGCGCCTGGAGAATGGGAGTGGAGCTAGGCACTGCAGGGCCTGATTAACCTCTACATCACCAGAGGAACAGAGGAGGAGTAGGATAAGGGCACGGCTAAAGGCTTTCATGACTGGTCGTATAATACTTTTGGAACAGAGAGTAAAAGGAGCAGGTTTCTGGGCACAGTAGAATAGATTCAAGGCACAATGTACAGACAAAAGTATGGTAGGATGTGAATACAGTTGAGGTAAACCTATGCATTGAGTGACGATGAGAGATATATTGTCTCTAGAAATATAATTTAAACCAGGTGAGGTCACCACATGTGTGGGAGGTGGAACTAAAGGGTTAACTAAAGTGTATTGAGCAGGGTTAGAGGCTCTACAGTGAAATAAGGTAATAATTACTAACCAAAACAGCGATGGACACGGCATATTGACATTAGTGCGAGGCATGTGTAGCCAGGTGATCATAGGGGTCCAGTGAGTGGCTTGGCGGGCCTTGGCAATTCAAACCAGCTAGCAAGCGGGTAATAGCAAGCTAGCAGAAAGGGCCTTAGAAGGGCGTGCGAAATAAGTCAGTTGTAGCATTTTTACATTTACATTTAAGTCATTTGACGCTCTTATCCAGAGCGACTTACAAATTAGTGCATTCACCTTATGACATCCAGTGGAACCCAGTCACTTTACAATAGTGCATCTAAATCTATGGTCTGGTCCTTCTGTAGCTCAGTTGGTAGAGGCATGGCGCTTCATAGCCAGGGTAGTGGGTTGATTCCGGGACCGCCCATCATTAGAATGTATGCACACATGACTGTAAGTCGCTTTGGATAAAGCGTCTGCTAAATATTGTATTAAATCTTAAAGGGAGGTGAGAGAATACTTATCCTATCCTAGGTATTCCTTAAAGAGGTGGGGTTCAGGTGTCTCCGGAAGGTGATGATTGAAGCTCCAGCTGTCACCAGGGCGTCGTGAGAGTTTGTTCCACCATTGGGGGCCAGAGCAGCGAACAGTTTGACTGGGCTGAGCACTCTCGTGCTGTTGCGTTGGCAGACCAGTCGCTGAGGATCCAAGAGACTCAGTGTGATAAAAGGGTCCAGGCCAATTGGCAAAATAGGTACAGGTTCAAAGAATCTGTCGATGGGCCTCTTAAGCTAATTGTACGATATGCTCTAGACAGCTACGGGCCACGGCTAGCAGATGTGCATTCAGGGGACGTCGTGGATGGGAGGAGCCAGTTGAAAAGCCCCTCGGATGAATTACGCCGGTAGTCCAGTTGTGAAGGGTCGGCGGGGCTCCAGCCCAATTGGCAAAATAGTTATTGTAGCCCAAGGAGTGGCTGATGGACCTCTTCGGCCAACTGGGAGATGGGCCTAGCAAAGGCTAGCTCCAGGATAATTGGCTCTTGCTTTGGGACAGAGACGTTAGCCAGGAGTGGTCACTCCGATAGCAGCTAGTTAGCTGCGATGATCCAGGTGAAAAGGTTCAGAGTTTGCTGTAGGTATCCGGAGATATGGAGAAAAATAAGTCAGATTTGCTCTGGTTTGAGTCGCGCTGTGCAGACTGGTAAGAGTTGTCCGTGCTAAAGGTAGCTGATGACTAGTAGCTAGTTAGCTGGCTAGCTTCTGTTGGGGATTCCGATTTAAAGTTAAGAAAATAGCAGATCCATACCACATTGGGTGAGGCAGATTGCAGGAGAGTATGTTGAAGTTGAGGTTAAGAAAAATATCAAAAATATATGCAAAGAAAAAAAGTATAAAAAGATATAAACACGGGGCACGACAAGACAAGGACAAAAGACGTCTGACTGCTACGCCATGAGAAACAACTTGAATAATAAACACTTTTGATAATCAACGCTTGCAATACCTATGCTCAGATTTACTTTTGCTGTCAATTAAGTGTAAATCACTATAGAAACATTTCCAAACGCAATTAGTAATAAATTACCCATAGGACCTGATGTAATGTACATGTACAGTATGAAGTGTATGTGTTGAAGGTATTGGACTTAATTATGGGTGCTATTCATACTGCATTCCCTTGAATGGTGAACATTTAATTAAAATCAATCTGAAATCTTATTAACACCAAATCAAGTCAACAGGACTGACTGTTTCCCACCTACTAACAACCTGCTCCTGTCTCTCCCTACAACTTGTTGAGAAGGCAAAGGAACAATTATGTCATATGAAGAGTACATTGTTTTTCCTATCCCTGTTGGTATAAGCACATGACCAAATTCATTTTCCCCTGTTGGGATAATAAAGTTGATCTGAAACTAAAATCTGGTGTGTTTTCTTTGCCTGGCTAACTACGATAGGCTACAAGGCTCAGATGCCACTTTTAGCACTCAACACATCCTGCACATGACTCACGTGAGTGATCTGGGTACTGGTATTCTGTTACAGTGTAGCTGTCGGCATAGTGACAAAGTGACGTGCATCTTTGAGGTCATCGGTGTCCCAGCCCACTGGGTGAAAGGGACACATGCTTTGTAAGTTTCGGGCAGCACGGGTATACCGTTGGCACACCTCGTGGGGCCTTCTGAAAATTCCCATGACAAGTTGGTAGAGCATTGCAGTAAACACTTGTCGACAAGCCTTATGTAAAGTGGTGGAAAGAATCAGGGAACATCATTCCATTGCTACTGTCCTTACAGCACAGACCTGGTAGTTAACAGAGATTTTCTTATGTCAAGAGGCAAGTACGGGACCCAATAATGTAGTCTTGGAAACCCTTTGCTTTTCCTGTCAACCTGTCAAGGAAGTGATATTTATGTCAATGTATCTTTGAATCCACAACACTTTGTCGGCAAAGTCCCAGATGAAATGGCTGCATACAATAATATGATAGTGACTTAACATCAAGCTGCCAGAAATAGATACTTCAATAAATACTTTTCCTTTTACTGATATGTAAAATTGTGGTCATCTCCTAAAAAAACAGCTATCCTTTAGCACAGGGCCCAAAGGGAAGTGTTATCCTCATTTGGTATGGACAGTCTTTATTTAAAAATCATCACTTTAAAGCTAAATAATAGGCATGAGAAACATGCCATTACACTCAACAGATATCACCAAAGCAGCCCTACTTTCTTTCACTGAGCTTGCATTGAATACCATTGGATAATAATTCAATGTTGTTTCTAGTCTAGTGCAAAGATTCCTCAAATCCATGCCTAAATCAATATCAAATCAAATCAAATCTTATTTGTCACATACACATGGTTAGCAGATGTTAATGTGAGTGTAGCGAAATGCTTGTGCTTACATTTACATTTACATTTAAGTCATTTGGCAGACGCTCTTATCCAGAAGCGACTTACAAATTGGGTACGTCACCTTATGACATCGATGGAACAGTCACTTTACAATAGTGCATCTAAATCTTAAGGGGGAGTGAGAGGGATTACTTATCCTATCCTAGGTATTCCCTTAAAGAGGTGGGGTTTCAGGTGTCTCCGGAAGGTGGTAGTTGACTCCATCTGTCCTGGCGTCGTGAGGAGTTTGTTCCACCATTGGGGGCCAGAGCAGCGAACAGTTTTGACTGGGCTGAGGCGGGAGCTGTACTTCCTCAGTGGTAGGGAGGCGAGCAGGCCAGAGGTGGATGAACGCAGTGCCCTTGTTTGGGTGTAGGGCCTGATCAGAGCCTGGAGGTACTGAGGTGCCGTTCCCCTCACAGCTCCGTGAGGCAAGCACCATGGTCTTGTAGCGGATGCGAGCTTCAACTGGAAGCCAGTGGAAGAACGGAGGAGCGGGGTGGCGTGAGAGAACTTGGGAAGGTTGAACACCAGACGAGCTGCGGCGTTCTGGATGAGTTGAAGGGTTTAATGGCACAGGCAGGGAGCCCAGCCAACAGCGAGTTGCAGTAATCCCGACGGGAGATGACAAGTGCCTGGATTAGGACCTGCGCCGCTTCCTGTGTGAGGCAGGGTCGTACTCTGCGGATGTTGTAGAGCATGAACCTACAGGAACGGGCCACCGCCTTGATGTTAGTTGAGAGCGACAGGTGTTGTCCAGGATCACGCCAAGGTTCTTGGCGCTCTGGGAGGAGGACACAATGGAGTTGTCAACCGTGATAGCGAGATCATGGAGCGGGCAGTCCTTCCCCGGGAGGAAGAGCAGCTCCGTCTTGCGAGGTTCAGCTTGAGGTGGTGATCCGTCATCCACACTGATATGTCTGCCAGACATGCAGAATCGATTCGCCACCTGGTCATCAGAAGGGGAAAGGAAGATTAATTGTGTGTCGTCTGCATAGCAATGATAAGAGAGACCATGTGAGGTTATGACAGAGCCAAGTGACTTGGTGTATAGCGAGAATAGGAGAGGGCCAAGAACAGAGCCCTGGGGGACACCAGTGGTGAGAGCGCGTGGTGAGGAGACAGATTCTCGCCCACGCCACCTGGTCAGGGACGACCTGTCAGGTAGGACGCAATCAAGCGTGGGCCGCGCCGGAGATGCCCAACTCGGAGAGGGTGGAGAGGAGGATCTGATGGTTCACAGTATCGAAGGCAGCCGATAGATCTAGAAGGATGAGAGCAGAGGAGAGAGTTAGCTTTAGCAGTGCGGAGCGCTCCGTGATACAGAGGAGAGCAGTCTCAGTTGAATGACTAGTCTTGAAACCTGACTGATTTGGATCAGAAGGTCATTCAGAGAGAGATAGCGGGAGAGCTGGCCAAGGACGGCACGTTCAAGAGTTTTGGAGAGAAAAGAAAGAAGGGATACTGGTCTGTAATTGTTGACATCGGAGGGATCGAGTGTAGGTTTTTTCAGAAGGGTGCAACTCTCGCTCTCTTGAAGACGGAAGGACGTAGCCAGCGGTCAGGGATGAGTTGATGAGCGAGGTGAGGTAAGGGAGAAGGTCTCCCGGAAATGGTCTGGAGAAGAGAGGAGGGGATAGGGTCAAGCGGGCAGGTTGTTGGGCGGCCCGGCCGTCACAAGACGCGAGATTTCATCTGGAGAGAGAGGGAGAAAGAGGTCAGAGCACAGGGTAGGGCAGTGTGAGCAGAACCAGCGGTGTCGTTGACTTAGCAAACGAGGATCGGATGTCGTCGACTTCTTTTCAAAATGGTTGACGAAGTCATCTGCAGAGAGGGAGGAGGGGGAGGGGGAGGAGGATTCAGGAGGGAGGAGAAGGTGGCAAAGAGCTTCCTAGGGTTAGAGGCAGATGCTTGGAATTTAGCGTGGTAGAAAGTGGCTTTAGCAGCAGAGACAGAGGAGGAAAATGTAGAGAGGAGGAGTGAAAGGATGCCAGGTCCGCAGGGAGGCGAGTTTTCCTCCATTTCCGCTCGGCTGCCCGGGAGCCCTGTTCTGTGAGCTCGCAATGAGTCATCGAGCCACGGAGCGTGAGGAGGACCGAGCCGGCCTGGGAGGATAGGACATAGAGAGTCAAAGGATGCAGAGAGGGAGAGAGGAGGGGGTTGAGGAGGCAGAATCAGGAGATAGGTTGGAGAAGGTTTGAGCGGAGGGAAGAGATGATAGGATGGAAGCAGAGAGAGTAGCGGGGGGAGAGAGAGCGAAGGTTGGGACGGGCGCGATACCATCCGAGTAGGGGCAGTGTGGGAGGTGTTGGATGAGAGCGAGAGGGAAAAGGATACAAGGTAGTGGTCGGAGACTTGGAGGGGAGTTGCAATGAGGTTAGTGGAAGAACAGCATCTAGTAAAGATGAGGTCGAGCGTATTGCCTGCCTTGTGAGTAGGGTGTCATGTTTTGTCATTAATTATCATGTCTTGTCCCTGTGCTTCCCTTCTATTCGTTCCTCTGCTGGTCTTATTAGGTTCTTTCCTCTTTCATCCTCTCTCCCCTCCTCTCTCACTCTCCCGCTCTCTCTCTTCTCTCTATCGTCTGCTCCTGCTCCCAGCTGTTCCTATTCCCCTAATCAATCATTTAGTCTTCCCCACACCTGTTCCCGATCCTTTTCCCCTGATTAGAGTCCCTATTTCTCTCCTTGTTTTCCGTACCTGCCCTGTCGGATCCTTGTCTATATTCACCGTGCTGTGTCTATGTTTTGCCCTGTCGTGTCGTGTTTCCTCAGATGCTGCGTGGTGAGCAGGTGTCTGAGTCTGCTAGGTTCAAGTGCCTTCCGAGGCAACCTGCTATTATGCCTTTTGTTTTGTTAAGTATCTTACTGATTAAAAACTCTGTTTTCGCCAAGTCGCTTTTGGGTCCTCATTCACCTGCATGACAGAAGGATCCGACCAAGGAATGGACCCAGCGACTACAGACGCCGTAACACGGCCGTCGAGATCCAAGGAGCCATGCTGGCAGACACGAGCAGGAATTGTCTGCTGCTCGCCATGCCGTGGAGAACCTGGCCGCTTAGGTTTCCGACCTCTGGACAGTTCCAGAGTCTTCGTCTCGTGCCACCTGTTACTTCCTGGCCTGCCGAGTCTCCAGAACCTAGGGTTAAGAACCCACCTTGCTACTCCGGGGCAGCCCACTGAATGCCGCTCCTTTCTCACCCAGTGTGAGATTGTGTTCTCTCTCCAACCCAACACATACTCTGAGAGAGAGCTCGGGTTGCTTTCGTCATTTCACTCCTTACTGGCCGGGCTCGAGAGTGGGGCACAGCTATCTGGGAGGCAAGGGCTGATTGCTCTAACAAGTACCAGAACTTTAAAGAGGAGATGATTCGGGTTTTTGACCGTTCAGTTTTTGGTAGGGAGGCTTCTAGGGCCCTGGCTTCCCTATGCCAAGGTGATCGATCCATAACGGATTATTCTATTGAGTTTCGTGACTCTTGCTGCCTCTAGTGAGTGGAACGAGCCGGCGCTGCTCGCTCGTTTTCTGGAGGGACTCCACGCAGTGGTTAAGGATGAGATTCTCTCCGGGAGGTTCCTTCAGATGTGGACTCTTTGATTGCTCTCGCCATCCGCATAGAACGACGGGTAGATCTTCGTCACCGGGCTCGTGGAAGAGAGCTCACATCAACGGTGTTTCCCTGCTCCGCATCGCAACCATCTCCCTCCTCTGGCTCAGAGACTGAGCCCATGCAGCTGGGAGGGATTCGCATTTCGACTAAGGAGAGGGAACGGAGGATCACCAACCGCCTGTGCCTCTATTGCGGAGTTGCTGACATTTTGTTAATTCATGTCCAGTAAAGGCCAGAGCTCATCAGTAAGCGGAGGGCTACTGGTGAGCGCTACTACTCAGGTCTCTTCATCCAGATCCTGTACTATTATGTCGGTCCATCTACGCTGGACCGGTTCGGTGCTACATGCAGTGCCTTGATTGACTCTGGGGCTGAGGGTTGTTTCATGGACGAAGCATGGGCTCGGAAACATGACATTCCTTTCAGACAGTTAGACAAGCCTACGCCCATGTTTGCCTTAGATGGTAGTCATCTTCCCAGTATCAGATTTGAGACACTACCTTTAACTCTCACTGTATCTGGTAACCACAGTGAGACTATTTATTTTTTGATTTTTCGTTCACCTTTTACACCTGTTGTTTTGGGTCATCCCTGGCTAGTATGTCATAACCTTTCTATTAATTGGTCTAGTAATTCTATCCTATCCTGGAACGTTTCTGTCATGTGAAGTGTTTAATGTCTGCCATCCCTCCCATTTCTTCTGTCCCCACTTCTCAGGAGGAACCTGGCGATTTGACAGGAGTGCCGGAGGAATATCATGATCTGCGCACGGGTCTTCAGTCGGTCCCGAGCCAACTCCCTTCCTCTCACCGGTCGTATGATTGTAGTATTGATCTCCCTTCCGGGGACCACTCCTCCTCGGGGTAGACTATACTTCTGTCGGCTCCCGAACGTAAGGCTCTCGAGGATTATTTATCTGTGTCTCTTGACGCCGGTACCATAGTGCCTTCTTCCTCCTCTCCGGCCGGGGCGGGGTTCTTTTTGTTAAGAAGAAGGACGGTACTCTGCGCCCTGCGTGGATTATCGAGGGCTGAATGACATAACGGTTAAGAATCGTTATCCGCTTCCCTTATGTCATCAGCCTTCGAGATTCTGCAGGAGCCAGGTGCTTTACTGTTGGACCTTCTTCGTAACGCTTACCATCTCGTGCGCATCAGAGAGGGGGACGAGTGGAAAACGGCGTTTAACACCCGTTAGGGCATTTTGAATACCGGGTTCTGCCGTTTGGTCTCGCCAATGCGCCAGCTGTTTTTCAGGCATTAGTTAATGATGTTCTGAGAGACATGCTGAACATCTTTGTTTTTGTCTATCTTGACGATATCCTGATTTTTTCACCGCACTCGAGATTCATGTTCAGCACGTTCGACGTGTTCTACAGCGCCTTTTAGAGAATTGTCTCTACGTAAAGGTTGAGAAGTGCTCTTTTTCATGTCTCCTCCGTTACTTTTCTCGGTTCCGTTATTTCCGCTGAAGGCATTCAGATGGATTCCGCTAAGGTCCAAGCTGTCAGTGATTGGGCCCGTTCCAAGGTCACGTGTCGAGTTGCAGCGCTTTTTAGGTTTCGCTAATTTCTATCGGCGTTTCATTCGTAATTTCCGGTCAAGTTGCTGCCCCTCTCACAGCTCTTACTTCTGTCAAGACGTGTTTTAAGTGGTCCGTTCCGCCCAGGGAGCTTTTGATCTTCTAAAAGAACGTTTTACGTCCGCTCCTATCCTCGTTACTCCTGACGCCACTAGACAATTCATTGTCGAGGTTGACGCTTCAGAGGTAGGCGTGGGAGCCATTCTCATCCCAGCGCTTCCAGTCTGACGATAAGGTTCATCCTTGCGCTTATTTTTCTCATCGCCTGTCGCCATCTGAGCGCAACTATGATGTGGGTGTAACCGTGAACTGCCTCATCCGCTTAGCCCTAGGCGAATGGCGACAGTGGTTGGAGGGGGCGATCGTTTCCTTTTGTCGTTTGGACAGACCATAAGAACCTTGAGTACATCCGTTCGCCAAACGACTTAATGCCCGCCAAGCTCGTTGGGCGTTGTTTTTCGCCGTTTCGAGTTTGTGATTTCTTACGTCCGGGTAGCAAGAACACCAAGCCTGATGCCTTATCCCGTCTGTTTAGTTCTTCTGTGGCTTCTACTGATCCCGAGGGATTCTTCCTATGGGCGTGTTGTCGGGTTGACAGTCTGGGGAATTGAAAGACAGGTTAAGCAAGCACTCACGCACACTGCGTCGCCGCGCGCTTGTCCTAGTAACCTCCTTTTCGTTCCTGTTTCCACTGCCTGGCTGTTCTTCAGTGGCTCACTCTGCCAAGTTAGCTGGTCATCCCGGTGTTCGAGGCACTCTTGCGTCTATCTTCGCCAGCGCTTTGGTGGCCGACTCAGGAGCGTGACACGCGCCGCTTCGTGGCTGCTTGTTCGGACTGCGCGCAGACTAAGTCGGGTAACTCTCCTCCTGCCGGTCGTCTCAGACCGCTCCCCATTCCTTCTCGACCATGGTCTCACATCGCTCTAGACTTCATTACCGGTCTGCCTTTGTCTGCGGGGAAGACTGTGATTCTTACGGTTGTCGATAGGTTCTCTAAGGCGGCACATTTCATTCCCCTCGCTAAACTTCCTTCCGCTAAGGAGACGGCACAAATCATTATCGAGAATGTGTTCAGAATTCATGGCCTCCCGTTAGACGCCGTTTCAGACAGAGGCCCGCAATTCACGTCACAGTTTTGGAGGGAGTTCTGTCGTTTGATTGGTGCGTCCGTCAGTCTAACGGTCAAGCAGAGAGGGCCAATCAGACGATTGGTCGCATACTACGCAGCCTTTCTTTCAGAAACCCTGCGTCTTGGGCAGAACAGCTCCCCTGGGCAGAATACGCTCACAACTCGCTTCCTTCGTCTGCTACCGGGTTATCTCCGTTTCAGAGTAGTCTGGGTTACCAGCCTCCTCTGTTCTCATCCCAGCTTGCCGAGTCCAGCGTTCCCTCCGCTCAAGCGTTTGTCCAACGTTGTGAGCGCACCTGAGGAGGGTGAGGTCTGCACTTTGGCCGTTACAGGGCACAGACTGTGAGAGCCGCCAATAAACGCAGGATTAAGAGTCCAAGGTATTGTTGCGCCAGAGAGTGTGGCTTTCCACTCGCAACCTTCCTCTTACGACAGCTTCTCGTAAGTTGACTCCGCGGTTCATTGGTCCGCTCCGTGTCTCCCAGGTCGTCAATCCTGTCGCTGTGCGACTGCTTCTTCCGCGACATCTTCGTCGCGTCCATCCTGTCTTCCATGTCTCCTGTGTCAAGCCCTTCTTCGCACCCCCGTTCGTCTTCCTCTCCTCCCGTCCTTGTCGAGAGCGCACCTATTTACAAGGTACATAAGATCATGGACATGCGTTCTCGGGACGGGGTCACCAATACTTAGTGGATTGGGAGGGTTACGGTCCTGAGGAGAGGAGTTGGGTTCCGTCTCGGGACGTGCTGGACCGTTCACTCATTGATGATTTCCTCCGTTGCCGCCAGGATTCCTCTCGAGTGCGCCAGGAGGCGCCGGTGAGTGGGGGTACTGTCATGTTTTGTCATTGATTATCATGTCTTGTCCCTGTGCTTCCCTTCTATTCGTTTCCTCTGCTGGTCTTATTAGGTTCTTTCCCTCTTTCTATCCCTCTCTCCCTCCCTCTCTCACTCTCCCGCTCTCTTCTCTCTATCGTTCCGTTCCTGCTCCCAGCTGTTCCTATTCCCCCTAATCAATCATTTAGTCTTCCCACACCTGTTCCCGATCCTTTTCCTGATTAGAGTCCCTATTTCTCTCCTTGTTTTCCATTCCTGCCCTGTCGGATCCTTGTTTATATTCACCGGTGCTGTGTCTATGTTTTGCCCTGTCGTGTCGTGTTTCCCCAGATGCTGCGTGGTGAGCAGGTGTCTGAGTCTGCTAGGTTCAAGTGCCTTCCCGAGGCAACCTGCTATTATGCCTTTTGTTTTGTTAAGTATCTTACTGGATTAAAAACTCTGTTTTCGCCAAGTCGCTTTTGGGTCCTCATTCACCTGCATGATCCTCAGGAAAGGAGCTTATCAAGGCATCAAGCTCATTGATGAACTCTCCGAGGAACCTGGAGGGCGATAAATGATAAGGATGTTAAGCTTGAAAGGGCTGGTAACTGTGACAGCATGGAATTCAAAGGAGGCGATAGACAGATGGGTAAGGGGAGAAAGAGAGAATGACCACTTGGGAGAGATGAGGATCCCGGTGCCACCACCCCGCTGACCAGAAGCTCTCGGGGTGTGCGAGAACACGTGGGCGGACGAAGAGAGAGCAGTAGGAGTAGCAGTGTTGTCTGTGGTGATCCATGTTTCCGTCAGTGCCAAGAAGTCGAGGGACTGGAGGGAGGCATAGGCTGAGATGAACTCTGCCTTGTTGACCGCAGATTGGCAGTTCCAGAGGCTACCGGAGACCTGGAACTCCACGTGGGTCGTGCGCGCTGGGACCACCAGAGTAGGGTGGCCGCGGCCACGCGGTGTGGAGCGTTTGTATGGTCTGTGCAGAGAGGAGAGAACAGGGATAAACAGACACATAGTTGACAGGCTACAGAAGAAGCTACGCTAATGCAAAGGAGATTGGAATGACAAGTGGACTACACGTCTCGAATGTTCAGAAAGTTAAGCTACGTAGCAAGAATCTTGTTGACTAAAATGATTAAAATGATACAGTACTGCTGAAGTAGGCTAGCTGGCAGTGGGTGCGTTGTTGACACTACACTAATCAAGTCGTTCCGTTGAGTGTAATAGTTTCTGCAGTGTTGCTATTCAGGGGGCTAGCTGGCTAGCTAGCAGTGTTGTTTACGTTACGTTGCGTTAAAAGAACGACAATAGCTGGCTAGCTAACCTAGAAAATCGCTCTAGACTACACAATTATCTTTGATACAAAGACGGCTATGTAGCTAGCTATGTAGCTAGCTACGATCAAACAAATCAAACCGTTGTACTGTAATGAAATGAAGTGAAAATGTGATACTACCTGTGAATGTAATCGGTTGTTGAGTTCTATTCAGAAGACGTTGGCTAGCGTTGGCTAGCTAGCAGAGTCTCCTACGTTAAGGACGACAAATAGCTGGCTAGCTAACCTCGGTAAATTAAGATAATCACTCTAAGACTACACACTCTAAACCTGCTTCTAGTTCCGACAATGCTGTAATAACCAACAAATAATCTAACCTAACAATTTCACAACAGCTAATTCATACACACAAGTGTAAAGGGATGAATAATATGTACATAAAGATATATGAATGAGTGATGGTACA
>NW_025745575.1:0-16339 GCF_021184085.1 Oncorhynchus gorbuscha | reverse complement strand
AAGAGGACCCAAAAGCGACTTGGCGAAAACAGAGTCTTTAATCCAGTAAAGTAAATACAAACAAAAAACACAACTTTCACTCGAAATGACGAGGACAAACTGGAGACTCGATCTTGAACAGCAGGTGAACAGCAGGTTGCCTCGGGAAGGCACTTGAACCAGACAGACTCAGACACCTGCTCACCACGCAGCATCTGAGGAAAACACGACACGACAGGGCGATACACAAACACAGCACGGTGAATTCTAGACAAGGAACCGACAGGACAGGAACGGAACACAAAGGAAGAAATAGGGACTCTAATCAGGGGAAAGGATCGGGAACAGGTGTGGGAAGACTAAATGATTGATTAGGGGAATAGGAACAGCTGGGAGCAGGAACGGAACGATAGAGAGAAGAGAGAGCGAGAGAGTGAGAGAGGGAGGGGGAGAGAGAGGGATAGAAAGAGGGAAAGAACCTAATAAGACCAGCAGAGGGAAACGAATAGAATGGGAAGCACAGGGACAAGACAAGATAATAAATGACAAAACATGACAGTACCCCCCACTCACCGAGCGCCTCCTGGCGCACTCGAGGAGGAATCCTGGCGGCAACGGAGGAAATCATCAATGAGTGAACGGTCCAGCACGTCCCGAGACGGAACCCAACTCCTCTCCTCAGGACCGTAACCCTCCCAATCCACTAAGTATTGGTGACCCCGTCCCCGAGAACGCATGTCCATGATCTTATGTACCTTGTAAATAGGTGCGCTCTCGACAAGGACGGGAGGGGGGAGGGAAGACGAACGGGGGTGCGAAGAAAGGGCTTAACACAGGAGACATGGAAGACAGGATGGACGCGACGAAGATGTCGCGGAAGAAGCAGTCGCACAGCGACAGGATTGACGACCTGGGAGACACGGAACGGACCAATGAACCGCGGAGTCAACTTACGAGAAGCTGTCGTAAGAGGAAGGTTGCGAGTGGAAAGCCACACTCTCTGGCCGCAACAATACCTTGGACTCTTAATCCTGCGTTTATTGGCGGCTCTCACAGTCTGTGCCCTGTAACGGCAAAGTGCAGACCTCACCCTCCTCCAGGTGCGCTCACAACGTTGGACAAACGCTTGAGCGGAGGGAACGCTGGACTCGGCAAGCTGGGATGAGAACAGAGGAGGCTGGTAACCCAGATTACTCTAAAAACGGAGATAACCCGGTAGCAGACGAAGGAAGCGAATTGTGAGCGTATTCTGCCCAGGGGAGCTGTTCTGCCCAAGACGCAGGGTTTCTGAAAGAAAGGCTGCGTAGTATGCGACCAATCGTCTGATTGGCCCTCTCTGCTTGACCGTTAGACTGGGGATGAAACCCGGAAGAGAGACTGACGGACGCACCAATCAAACGACAGAACTCCCTCCAAAACTGTGACGTGAATTGCGGGCCTCTGTCTGAAACGGCGTCTAACGGGAGGCCATGAATTCTGAATACATTCTCGATAATGATTTGTGCCGTCTCCTTAGCGGAAGGAAGTTTAGCGAGGGGAATGAAATGTGCCGCCTTAGAGAACCTATCGACAACCGTAAGAATCACAGTCTTCCCCGCAGACAAAGGCAGACCGGTAATGAAGTCTAGGGCGATGTGAGACCATGGTCGAGAAGGAATGGGGAGCGGTCTGAGACGACCGGCAGGAGGAGAGTTACCCGACTTAGTCTGCGCGCAGTCCGAACAAGCAGCCACGAAACGGCGCGTGTCACGCTCCTGAGTCGGCCACCAAAAGCGCTGGCGAATAGACGCAAGAGTGCCTCGAACACCGGGATGACCAGCTAACTTGGCAGAGTGAGCCCACTGAAGAACAGCCAGACGAGTGGAAACAGGAACGAAAAGGAGGTTACTAGGACAAGCGCGCGGCGACGCAGTGTGCGTGAGTGCTTGCTTAACCTGTCTTTCAATTCCCCAGACTGTTAACCCGACAACACGCCCATAAGGAAGAATCCCCTCGACGGGCATGTACTCAAGGTTCTTATGGTCTGTCCAAACGACAAAAGGAACGGTCGCCCCCTCCAACCACTGTCGCCATTCGCCTAGGGCTAAGCGGATGGCGAGCAGTTCACGGTTACCCACATCATAGTTGCGCTCAGATGGCGACAGGCGATGAGAAAAATAAGCGCAAGGATGAACCTTATCGTCAGACTGGAAGCGCTGGGATAGAATGGCTCCCACGCCTACCTCTGAAGCGTCAACCTCGACAATGAATTGTCTAGTGACGTCAGGAGTAACGAGGATAGGAGCGGACGTAAAACGTTCTTTTAGAAGATCAAAAGCTCCCTGGGCGGAACCGGACCACTTAAAACACGTCTTGACAGAAGTAAGAGCTGTGAGAGGGGCAGCAACTTGACCGAAATTACGAATGAAACGCCGATAGAAATTAGCGAAACCTAAAAAGCGCTGCAACTCGACACGTGACCTTGGAACGGGCCAATCACTGACAGCTTGGACCTTAGCGGAATCCATCTGAATGCCTTCAGCGGAAATAACGGAACCGAGAAAAGTAACGGAGGAGACATGAAAAGAGCACTTCTCAGACTTTACGTAGAGACAATTCTCTAAAAGGCGCTGTAGAACACGTCGAACGTGCTGAACATGAATCTCGAGTGACGGAGAAAAAATCAGGATATCGTCAAGATAGACAAAAACAAAGATGTTCAGCATGTCTCTCAGAACATCATTAACTAATGCCTGAAAAACAGCTGGCGCATTGGCGAGACCAAACGGCAGAACCCGGTACTCAAAATGCCCTAACGGAGTGTTAAACGCCGTTTTCCACTCGTCCCCCCTCTCTGATGCGCACGAGATGGTAAGCGTTACGAAGGTCCAACTTAGTAAAGCACCTGGCTCCCTGCAGAATCTCGAAGGCTGATGACATAAGGGGAAGCGGATAACGATTCTTAACCGTTATGTCATTCAGCCCTCGATAATCCACGCAGGGGCGCAGAGTACCGTCCTTCTTCTTAACAAAAAGAACCCCGCCCCGGCCGGAGAGGAAGAAGGCACTATGGTACCGGCGTCAAGAGACACAGACAAATAATCCTCGAGAGCCTTACGTTCGGGAGCCGACAGAGAGTATAGTCTACCCCGAGGAGGAGTGGTCCCCGGAAGGAGATCAATACTACAATCATACGACCGGTGAGGAGGAAGGGGAGTTGGCTCGGGACCGACTGAAGACCGTGCGCAGATCATGATATTCCTCCGGCACTCCTGTCAAATCGCCAGGTTCCTCCTGAGAAGTAGGGACAGAAGAAACGGGAGGGATGGCAGACATTAAACACTTCACATGACAAGAAACGTTCCAGGATAGGATAGAATTACTAGACCAATTAATAGAAGGATTATGACATACTAGCCAGGGATGACCCAAAACAACAGGTGTAAACGGTGAACGAAAAATCAAAAAAGAAATAGTCTCACTGTGGTTACCAGATACTGTGAGGGTTAAAGGTAGTGTCTCAAATCTGATACTGGGAAGATGACTAACATCTAAGGCGAACATGGGCGTAGGCTTCTCTAACTCTCTGAAAGGAATGTCATGTTTCCAACCCATGCTTCGTCCATGAAACAACCCTCAGCCCCAGAGTCTATCAAGGCACTACATGTAGCACCCGAACCGGTCCAGCGTAGATGGACCGACAAAGTAGTACAGGATCTTGATGGAGAGACTTGAGTAGTTGCGCTCACCTGTAGCCCTCCGCTTACAGATGAGCTCTGGCTTTTACTGGACATGAATTAACAAAATGTCCAGCAACTCCGCAATAGAGGCACAGGCGGTTGGTGATCCTCCGTTCCCTCTCCTTAGTCGAGATGCGAATCCCTCCCAGCTGCATGGGCTCAGACTCTGAGCCAGAGGAGGGAGATGGTTGCGATGCGGAGCAGGGAAACACCGTTGATGCGAGCTCTCTTCCACGAGCCCGGTGACGAAGATCTACCCGTCGTTCTATGCGGATGGCGAGAGCAATCAAAGAGTCCACATCTGAAGGAACCTCCCGGGAGAGAATCTCATCCTTAACCACTGCGTGGAGTCCCTCCAGAAAACGAGCGAGCAGCGCCGGCTCGTTCCACTCACTAGAGGCAGCAAGAGTGCGAAACTCAATAGAATAATCCGTTATGGACCGTTCACCTTGGCATAAGGAAGCCAGGGCCCTAGAAGCCTCCCTACCAAAAACTGAACGGTCAAAAACCCGAATCATCTCCTCTTTAAAGTTCTGGAACTTGTTAGAGCAATCAGCCCTTGCCTCCCAGATAGCTGTGCCCCATTCTCGAGCCCGGCCAGTAAGGAGTGAAATGACGTAAGCAACCCGAGCTCTCTCTCTAGAGTATGTGTTGGGTTGGAGAGAGAACACAATCTCACACTGCGTGAGAAAGGAGCGGCACTCAGTGGGCTGCCCGGAGTAGCAAGGTGGGTTATTAACCCTAGGTTCTGGAGGCTCGGCAGGCCAGGAAGTAACAGGTGGCACGAGACGTAGACTCTGGAACTGTCCAGAGAGGTCGGAAACCTGAGCGGCCAGGTTCTCCACGGCATGGCGAGCAGCAGACAATTCCTGCTCGTGTCTGCCGAGCATGGCTCCTTGGATCTCGACGGCAGTGTAACGAGCGTCTGAAGTCGCTGGGTCCATTACTGGTCGGTTCCTTCTGTCATGCAGGTGAAAGAGGACCCAAAAGCGACTTGGCGAAAACAGAGTCTTTAATCCAGTAAAGTAAATACAAACAAAAAACACAACTTTCACTCGAAATGACGAGGACAAACTGAGACTCGATCTTGAACAGCAGGTGAACAGCAGGTTGCCTCGGGAAGGCACTTGAACCAGACAGACTCAGACACCTGCTCACCACGCAGCATCTGAGGAAAACACGACACGACAGGGCGATACACAAACACAGCACGGTGAATTCTAGACAAGGAACCGACAGGACAGGAACGGAACACAAAGGAAGAAATAGGGACTCTAATCAGGGGAAAGGATCGGGAACAGGTGTGGGAAGACTAAATGATTGATTAGGGGAATAGGAACAGCTGGGAGCAGGAACGGAACGATAGAGAGAAGAGAGAGCGAGAGAGTGAGAGAGGGAGGGGGAGAGAGAGGGATAGAAAGAGGGAAAGAACCTAATAAGACCAGCAGAGGGAAACGAATAGAATGGGAAGCACAGGGACAAGACAAGATAATAAATGACAAAACATGACAATTTTCCTCTCTGAGGAAATATCCTCACTTTTCATGTAACATGAGTATCACGTAAAGTTATTCTTACTATTTAAGACGAAATTCCTCAATCTGCTAAAGATGGTTTATAATCTGCATTGTTCAGAAAATGCAAAACAACCACAAAGGAACAATTCATTTCATAATATTTTTGATGTTTTTGAGTGAATTTATCTTCTTTGAAGATTTGTCTTGAATTATCATTCATCATGGACCCATTAGTTTATTTATTACCCACATTGGGTGAGAAAGCGCACAAAGAATGTTTCAATTCTTGAATTATGCAACACTATCCTTCTGTGAAGGAATTTCACATAATATTTTCTTGTTTATGACTTGCAAATCTTTAATTGATTTGCTTGATATTCAAGCCTGTTTTTTGTGTGATTCACTACCAATGTTACAACATTGAAATACTCATATCACATTTAAGATATGTATCTGTAAGAAATGCATTTGTTTGCAGTTGCTTCTATGAAGGTTTTATATAACCCACACTCTATGATGTGTCTTGAAGATGTTTTCAAGAAATTGTAGGAATGTGTCATCACAAAATGAAGAAAAACTATTTTATATGAAAAATAAAAGAAATCATTAAATATGTATCTGATTGTGTGTTTTTTTTTCAAAATCCTATATTTTGCATTTGAGTCCAAGTACTGATCATTTGACACTGTAAAATCTTAGATCCAAGGAAAGAAAGATGCAATGGCTTATGAACGTCATCAAGAAATATATGATTATCCAGAAGTTTACAGTACCTACAGAAAGTGTTCATACCCCTTTTTCTACATTTGGCTGTGTTAAAGACTGAATTCAAAATGGATTAAA
This sequence comes from Oncorhynchus gorbuscha, assembly GCF_021184085.1. NCBI lineage: Eukaryota > Metazoa > Chordata > Actinopteri > Salmoniformes > Salmonidae > Oncorhynchus > Oncorhynchus gorbuscha. Next base: position 10,281 of record NW_025745575.1, on the reverse strand, counting down.
TCATATTTATTTTCAACCATCTACACACAATACCGTAAAATGACAAAGGGAATACATGTTTTTAGAAATGTTTGATTTTTTAGGGGAAATGAAATAAATAAATATCTCATTTATTTTACATAAGCATTCACACCCCTGAGTCAATACGTGTTAGAATCACCTTTGTCAGCGATTATAGATGTGAGTCTTTCTAGGTAAGTCTCTAAGAGCTCTGTACACCTGAATTGTACTATATTTGCACTTTATTATTTTTAAACCTTCTTCCAGCTCTGTGAAGTTGGTTGTTGATCACTGCTAGACAGCCATTTTCAAGTATTACCATAGATTTTCAAGACGATTTCAGTCAAACTGTAACCAGGCCACTCAGAAACATTCAATGTCATCTTGGTAAGCATCTCCAGTGTATATTTGGCCTTGTGTTTAAGGTTATTGTCCTGCTGAAAGGTGAATTTTTCTCCCAGTGTATGTTGGAAAGGAGACTGATACAGGTTTTCCTCTAGGATTTTGCCTGTACTTAGCTCTATTCCGTTTCTTTTTATCCCCAGAAACACTCCCTAGTCCTTGCCGATGACAAGCATACCCATAACATGATGAAGCCAACGCCATGCTTTAAAATATGAAGACGTGTTGTGTTTGCCCCCAAACATAACGCTTTGTATTCAGGACGTCAAGATAATTTCTTTGCCGCACTTTTTGCAATTTTACGTTCGTGCCTTATTGCTAACAGGATGCATGTTTTGAAATATTTGAATTCTATACAGGCTTCTTTCTTTTCACCCTGTCATTTTGGTTAGTATTGTTGAGTAACTACAATGTTATTGATCCATCCTCAGTTTTCTACTATCACAGTCATTAAACTCTGAAACTGTTTTAAAGTCACCATTGCCCTCATGATGAAATCTCGTGTGGTTTCGTGCGGTTTCTCTGGCACCTGAGTTATGAAGGACGCCTGTATCCTTGTAGTGACTGGGTTTATTGATACACCATCCAAAGTGTAATTAATAACTTCACCATGCTCAAAGGGATATTCCTTGTCTTTTTTTAACCCATCTACCAATAGGTTCCCTTCTTTGCGAGGCATTGGGAAAACGTCCCTGGTCTTTGTGGATTAATATGTGTTTGAAATGAACTGCTCGACTCGGAGATCTTACAGATAATTGTATATGTGGGGTACAGAGATGAGGTAGTCTTTCAAAAATCACATTACACACTAGTATTGCACAAAGTGAGTCAATGCAACTTAAGATAGGACTTGTTAAGCACATTTTTACTCCTGAATTTATTAGTCTTGCCGTAACAAATGTGTTGAATAATTATTGAATCAAGACATTTCAGCTGTTAATTCAACTTTGACATTATGGGGTATTGTGTGTAGGCCAGTGACACAAATCTCAGGCTGTAACACAGCAACATTTGGAACAAGTCAAGGGGTGTGAATACTGAAGGCACTGTATGTAATATTCTGTGTTAATTCATTTAGTTGAGGGTTTAGAGGTATGAGATATGTATCACTAGCAAATCTAGGTTCCAACTTAAAATATATGTGTATTTGATTATTTGTTATTTAAATACGTACTTTCTGTGTATTTGAATAGTTTCAAATAATGTGGCCGAAATCACCTACTACTGGAAGTATGACAATTATTTTCAAATAATAGCTTACTAATGCATTATTTCAAATATTTTTAGGACCTGGGGTCAAATGCATGTATGCATTTATTTGTATTTGAATATACTCTGTATTTGAGTATTTTCACAATACTCTGTGTATTTGAGTATATTCAAAAACAGTGCTTTTGGAAAGTATTCAGACCCCTTGACCTTTTCCATATTTTGTTAGGTCTTATTCTAAAATGTATTAAATTGTTTTAACTCATAATGACAAAGCAAAAACTGGTTTGTAGACATTTTTGCTAATTTATAAAAAGTTTAAAACTGAAATATCACTTTTCATAAGTATTCAGACCCTTAAAAACTAGACAATTGTGCTGTCTGGTTTGATTATGTCACGGATGCCCCCGGTACTGCTGCTCATTCCGTTCACCAGCTCCAGAGGTCTACGTCTCCACCCTTCTAGGCGTCACTGAACTGGATCATCACCACCAACCCTGGACTGTCTTGTCTCATTATGCACACCTGGATCCTATAACCCCTGACTAGTATGTGTATAATTGTGCCCTCTGTTCCCCATTGTCCTTGTCGATTATTGCTCAATGTCTGTTGGTCTTGTTAAGTACCTGTGCTCTGTGGTATCGGCTTTTGTACTACATTTACTGTACATTGTATTACGGTTTACATACCGTGTTAGTGTGCACTTGTTATTACGGGTCTCGTCCTGTGTATTGTTATTACGGGGTTCGTCCTGTGTATTGTTATTACGGGTCTCGTCCTGTGTATTGTTATTACGGGTCTCGTCCTGTGTATTGTTATTACGGGTCTCGTCCTGTGTATTGTTATTACGTGCCTCGTCCTGTGTATTGTTATTACGGGTCTCGTCCTGTGTATTGTTATTACGTGCCTCGTCCTGTGTATTGTTATTACGGGTCTCGTCCTGTGTATTGTTATTACGTGCCTCGTCCTGTGTATTGTTATTATGGGGTTCGTCCTGTGTATTGTTATTATGTGCCTCGTCCTGTGTATTGTTATTACGGGTCTCGTCCTGTGTATTGTTATTACGGGTCTCGTCCTGTGTATTGTTATTACGGGGTTCGTCCTGTGTATTGTTATTACGGGTCTCGTCCTGTGTATTGTTATTACGGGTCTCGTCCTGTGTATTGTTATTACGGGTCTTGTCCTGTGTATTGTTATTACGGGTCTCGTCCTGTGTATTGTTATTACGGGTCTCGTCCTGTGTATTGTTTTACGGGTCTTGTCCTGTGTATTGTTATTACGGGTCTCGTCCTGTGTATTGTTATTACGGGTCTCGTCCTGTGTATTGTTTTACGGGTCTTGTCCTGTGTATTGTTATTACGGGTCTCATCCCATGTATTTATTAGAGGTTTACACCTCTGTCTTTTGTTTGGGTTACATCCTTGTTATGTATATACGTGTTTGTTTTGGGCTTCGTCCCCATGACGTACTCTATTTTGGTTAGGGACATTTTTTTAAATCCTGCGCCTGTCTCCTATCATTATACAACGTGGCAGATTAACGTAAGGAATTTGAAATTATTCATACTTTTACTTTTGATACTTAAGTATATTTGAGCAATTACATTTACTTTTGATACTTAACTATATTTAAAACCAAATACTTTTAGACTTTTACGCAAGTAGTATTTAACTGGGGGACTTTCACTTTTACATGAGTTATTTTCTATTAAGGTATCTTTATTTTTACTCAAGTATGACAATTGGATACTTTTTCCAAAACTGTTAGTCTTCGCAGAAGTGCTTACTTGTGTCATGCAGGTGAAAGAGGACCCAAAAGCGACTTAACAGAAACAGAGTTTATTTAAGTCCAAACAGGGAATAACAGAAATCCTCTAGACTTGTAGAGGGGAAATAACTGGAGAAGCGGCCACAGACTGCAGGTCGCTTCGGGTAGGCGCAGGCCGTAGTCGACAGAGACACCTGCTCACACGCAGCATCTGATGAAGGCAAAAAAACACGACAGGACAGGGCGATACACAATCACAGCAAAAACACGACAGGACAGGGCGAAACGCAATCACAGCATGGTGAATACAATACAAGGAACCGACGGGACAGGAACGGATCACAAAGGAATAAATAGGGACTCTAATCAGGGGAAAGGATCGGGAACAGGTGTGGGAAGACTAAATGATGATTAGGGAATAGGAACAGCTGGGAGCAGGAACGGAACGATAGAGAGAAGAGAGAGCGAGAGAGTGAGAGAGGGAGGGGGAGAGAGAGGGATAGAAGGAGGGAAAGAACCAAATAAGACCAGCAGAGGGAAACGAATAGCATGGGGAGCACAGGGACAAGACATGATAATAAATGACAAACATGACAGTACCCCCCCACTCACCGAGCGCCTCCTGGCGCACTCGAGGAGGAATCCTGGCGGCAACGGAGGAAATCATCGATGAGTGAACGGTCCAGCACGTCCCGAGACGGAACCCAACTCCTCTCCTCAGGACCGTAACCCTCCCAATCCACTAGGTATTGGTGACCCCGTCCCCGAGAACGCATGTCCATGATCTTATGTACCTTGTAAATAGGTGCGCTCTCGACAAGGACGGGAGGGGGAGGGAAGACGAACGGGGGTGCGAAGAAAGGGCTTAACACAGGAGACATGGAAGACAGGATGGACGCGACGAAGATGTCGCGGAAGAAGCAGTCGCACAGCGACAGGATTGACGACCTGGGAGACACGGAACGGACCAATGAACCGCGGAGTCAACTTACGAGAAGCTGTCGTAAGAGGAAGGTTGCGAGTGGAAAGCCACACTCTCTGGCCGCAACAATACCTTGGACTCTTAATCCTGCGTTTATTGGCGGCTCTCACCGTCTGTGCCCTGTAACGGCAAAGTGCAGACCTCACCCTCCTCCAGGTGCGCTCACAACGTTGGACAAACGCTTGAGCGGAGGGAACGCTGGACTCGGCAAGCTGGGATGAGAACAGAGGAGGCTGGTAACCCAGACTACTCTGAAACGGAGATAACCCGGTAGCAGACGAAGGAAGCGAATTGTGAGCGTATTCTGCCCAGGGGAGCTGTTCTGCCCAAGACGCAGGGTTTCTGAAAGAAAGGCTGCGTAGTATGCGACCAATCGTCTGATTGGCCCTCTCTGCTTGACCGTTAGACTGGGGATGAAACCCGGAAGAGAGACTGACGGACGCACCAATCAAACGACAGAACTCCCTCCAAAACTGTGACGTGAATTGCGGGCCTCTGTCTGAAACGGCGTCTAACGGGAGGCCATGAATTCTGAATACATTCTCAATAATGATTTGTGCCGTCTCCTTAGCGGAAGGAAGTTTAGCGAGGGGAATGAAATGTGCCGCCTTAGAGAACCTATCGACAACCGTCAGAATCACAGTCTTCCCCGCAGACAAAGGCAGACCGGTAATGAAGTCTAAGGCAATGTGAGACCATGGTCGAGAAGGAATGGGGAGCGGTCTGAGACGACCGGCAGGAGGAGAGTTACCCGACTTAGTCTGCGCGCAGTCCGAACAAGCAGCCACGAAACGGCGCGTGTCACGCTCCTGAGTCGGCCACCAAAAGCGCTGGCGAATAGACGCAAGAGTGCCTCGAACACCGGGATGACCAGCTAACTTGGCAGAGTGAGCCCACTGAAGAACAGCCAGACGAGTGGAAACAGGAACGAAAAGGAGGTTACTAGGACAAGCGCGAGCGACGCAGTGTGCGTGAGTGCTTGCTTAACCTGTCTTTCAATTCCCCAGACTGTTAACCCGACAACACGCCCATAAGGAAGAATCCCCTCGGGATCAGTAGAAGCCACAGAAGAACTAAACAGACGGGATAAGGCATCAGGCTTGGTGTTCTTGCTACCCGGACGGTAAGAAATCACAAACTCGAAACGAGCGAAAAACAACGCCCAACGAGCTTGACGGGCATTAAGTCGTTTGGCAGAACGGATGTACTCAAGGTTCTTATGGTCTGTCCAAACGACAAAAGGAACGGTCGCCCCTCCAACCACTGTCGCCATTCGCCTAGGGCTAAGCGGATGGCGAGCAGTTCACGGTTACCCACATCATAGTTGCGCTCAGATGGCGACAGGCGATGAGAAAAATAAGCGCAAGGATGAACCTTATCGTCAGACTGGAAGCGCTGGGATAGAATGGCTCCCACGCCTACCTCTGAAGCGTCAACCTCGACAATGAATTGTCTAGTGACGTCAGGAGTAACGAGGATAGGAGCGGACGTAAACGTTCTTTTAGAAGATCAAAAGCTCCCTGGGCGGAACCGGACCACTTAAAACACGTCTTGACAGAAGTAAGAGCTGTGAGAGGGGCAGCAACTTGACCGAAATTACGAATGAAACGCCGATAGAAATTAGCGAAACCTAAAAAGCGCTGCAACTCGACACGTGACCTTGGAACGGGCCAATCACTGACAGCTTGGACCTTAGCGGAATCCATCTGAATGCCTTCAGCGGAAATAACGGAACCGAGAAAAGTAACGGAGGAGACATGAAAAGAGCACTTCTCAGCCTTTACGTAGAGACAATTCTCTAAAAGGCGCTGTAGAACACGTCGAACGTGCTGAACATGAATCTCGAGTGACGGAGAAAAAATCAGGATATCGTCAAGATAGACAAAAACAAAAATGTTCAGCATGTCTCTCAGAACATCATTAACTAATGCCTGAAAAACAGCTGGCGCATTGGCGAGACCGAACGGCAGAACCCGGTACTCAAAATGCCCTAACGGAGTGTTAAACGCCGTTTTCCACTCGTCCCCCTCTCTGATGCGCACGAGATGGTAAGCGTTACGAAGGTCCAACTTAGTAAAGCACCTGGCTCCCTGCAGAATCTCGAAGGCTGATGACATAAGGGGAAGCGGATAACGATTCTTAACCGTTATGTCATTCAGCCCCTCGATAATCCACGCAGGGGCGCAGAGTACCGTCCTTCTTCTTAACAAAAAGAACCCCGCCCCGGCCGGAGAAGAAGAAGGCACTATGGTACCGGCGTCAAGAGACACAGACAAATAATCCTCGAGAGCCTTACGTTCGGGAGCCGACAGAGAGTATAGTCTACCTCGAGGAGGAGTGGTCCCCGGAAGGAGATCAATACTACAATCATACGACCGGTGAGGAGGAAGGGAGTTGGCTCGGGACCGACTGAAGACCGTGCGCAGATCATGATATTCCTCCGGCACTCCTGTCAAATCGCCAGGTTCCTCCTGAGAAGTAGGGACAGAAGAAACGGGAGGGATGGCAGACATTAAACACTTCACATGACAAGAAACGTTCCAGGATAGGATAGAATTACTAGACCAATTAATAGAAGGATTATGACATACTAGCCAGGGATGACCCAAAACAACAGGTGTAAACGGTGAACGGAAAATCAAAAAAGAAATAGTCTCACTGTGGTTACCAGATACTGTGAGGGTTAAAGGTAGTGTCTCAAATCTGATACTGGGAAGATGACTACCATCTAAGGCGAACATGGGCGTAGGCTTATCTAACTCTCTGAAAGGAATGTCATGTTTCCGAACCCATGCTTCGTCCATGAAACAACCCTCCGCCCCAGAGTCTATCAAGGCACTACATGTAGCACCCGAACCGGTCCAGCGTAGGTGGACCGACAAAGTAGTACAGGACCTTGATGGAGAGACTTGAGTAGTTGCGCTCACCTGTAGCCCTCCGCTTACAGATGAGCTCTGGCTTTACTGGACATGAATTAACAAAATGTCCAGCAACTCCGCAATAGAGGCACAGGCGGTTGGTGATCCTCCGTTCCCTCTCCTTATTCGAGATGCGAATCCCTCCCAGCTGCATGGGCTCAGTCTCAAAGCCAGAGGAGGGAGATGGTTGCGATGCGGAGCAGGGAAACACCGTTGATGCGAGCTCTCTTCCACGAGCCCGGTGACGAAGATCTACCCGTCGTTCTATGCGGATGGCGAGAGCAATCAAAGAGTCCACATCTGAAGGAACCTCCCGGGAGAGAATCTCATCCTAACCACTGCGTGGAGTCCCTCCAGAAAACGAGCGAGCAGCGCCGGCTCGTTCCACTCACTAGAGGCAGCAAGAGTGCGAAACTCAATGGAATAATCCGTTATGGACCGTTCACCTTGGCATAAGGAAGCCAGGGCCCTAGAAGCCTCCCCACCAAAACTGAACGGTCAAAAACCCGAATCATCTCCTCTTTAAAGTTCTGGAATTTGTTAGAGCAATCAGCCCTTGCCTCCCAGATAGCTGTGCCCCATTCTCGAGCCCGGCCAGCAAGGAGTGAAATGACGTAAGCAACCCGAGCTCTCTCTCTAGAGTATGTGTTGGGTTGGAGAGAGAACACAATCTCACACTGCGTGAGAAAGGAGCGGCACTCAGTGGGCTGCCCGGAGTAGCAAGGTGGGTTATTAACCCTAGGTTCTGGAGGCTCGGCAGGCCAGGAAGTAACAGGTGGCACGAGACGAGACTCTGGAACTGTCCAGAGAGGTCGGAAACCTGAGCGGCCAGGTTCTCCATGGCATGGCGAGCAGCGGACAATTCCTGCTCGTGTCTGCCGAGCATGGCTCCTTGGATCTCGACGGCAGTGTAACGAGCGTCTGAAGTCGCTGGGTCCATTCCTTGGTCGGTTCCTTCTGTCATGCAGGTGAAAGAGGACCCAAAAGCGACTTAACAGAAACAGAGTTTATTTAAGTCCAAACAGGGAATAACAGAAATCCTCTAGACTTGTAGAGGGGAAATAACTGGAGAAGCGGCCACAGACTGCAGGTCGTCGGGTAGGCGCAGGCCGTAGTCGACAGAGACACCTGCTCACACGCAGCATCTGATGAAGGCAAAAAAACACGACAGGACAGGGCGATACACAATCACAGCAAAAACACGACAGGACAGGGCGAAACGCAATCACAGCATGGTGAATACAATACAAGGAACCGACGGGACAGGAACGGATCACAAAGGAATAAATAGGGACTCTAATCAGGGGAAAGGATCGGGAACAGGTGTGGGAAGACTAAATGATGATTAGGGGAATAGGAACAGCTGGGAGCAGGAACGGAACGATAGAGAGAAGAGAGAGCGAGAGAGTGAGAGAGGGAGGGGGAGAGAGAGGGATAGAAGGAGGGAAAGAACCAAATAAGACCAGCAGAGGGAAACGAATAGCATGGGGAGCACAGGGACAAGACATGATAATAAATGACAAACATGACAACTAACTTACCACTATGGCAGAAATTGCACTCAGTTGGAAGAAAATGTGTTGGTTGAAAAATTATGTGCTATTGATTGTTTAATGGGTTGAATAGACTACAATCTCTTATATTGTATTATAGATGTTGGTGTATCATAGATTGTTTGTGGTTATGTGTGCTCTATCATTACATACCACTGCTCTCCATGCCGATACACCTGCTCAGTTGGATGGCATTGAACTCACACAGAGGTGACTACACAGGGATTGAGTTTAGCAACAAGTCGATAGCTGAAGCACACTGCCGGAGGTAATAGAAGTGGTGTGTGGGAGGGGGTCTGCGGATCCCGTCACTGGCCAGGTATTCCCTCCACTGCCTCATTAGGACTGATTTACACTACAGCCAGGTGAGTAGGCAGGCAGGCAGGCAGGAACACCACCCCCCCACACACACTGCCCTGACTTTCTTCCTCTCCTTTACTGTCTCTCTCACTATCACCCCCTCTCATTTTCCTGCCATGCACAGACAATGGGGCCCTGGAGAGTAATGGCTTCTGCTGAATTATTCAAAACAGCAGTGGCATCAAGCCGGAGAGTGAAGGAGAGAGGCAAGGAGGAAGAGGACAGAGAGAGGGGAGGAGAGCAAGCAAGAAAGAGAGTCAGAAAGAGCAGGCAGAGGGAGAGACAGAAACATGGTAATGTGGGGAGAGAGAAAGAGCGAGAGGGAGAAAGAGAGAATTTAGCATGAGGGCCTGCTGCACAAATTGATGGAAAGTTGTGTTGGGGAGGATAAAACAATCAACATTATAAAATCAGCTATACACAAATAACAAATGTGCAGTTAAATTGGCAATAAACATTATTTGGAATTGCGTCTATAAGTTGTTATTTGTATGTATGCGTTTGTATATGGATTGAAAAACAAATTAAAATACATAAAAAATATAAAATTGGGAAATCTACACAGATTTCTTTCCTCAGGAGTGGTGAGACAGGGACGCAGCTTGAGCCCCACCTTCTTCAACATTTATATCAATGAATTAGCGAGGGCTCTAGACTAGTCTGAATTTCCACTGCGCTGTGTCAGCACAGTGGACAGAGTGTGCAGAGGGGGCTATGGAAAGCCACTTGGGAGGTTAGGTTTGCCTCCTTTGGGTTTCCATAAAAAGCAGGGAAAAATGCTTCTCATCTCTGTGGCAGGCTTAGTGAATAACGTGAAATACCTCCACCTGTAGTGTTTGATTTGGATTTACAGTGGGGCAAAAAAGTATTTAGTCAGCCACCAATTGTGCAAGTTCTCCCACTTAAAAAGATGAGAGAGGCCTGTAATTTTCATCATAGGTACACTTCAACGATGACAGACAAAATGAGAAAAAAATCCAGAAAATCACATTGTAGGATATTTAATGAATTTATTTGCCAATTATGGTGGAAAATAAGTATTTGGTCACCTACAAACAAGCAAGATGTCTGGCTCTCACAGACCTGTAAC
>NW_025745574.1:0-16410 GCF_021184085.1 Oncorhynchus gorbuscha | reverse complement strand
TGTCATGCAGGTGAAAGAGGACCCAAAAGCGACTTGGCGAAAACAGAGTCTTTAATCCAGTAAAGTAAATACAATCAAAAAACACAACTTTCACTCGAAATGACGAGGACAAACTGGAGACTCGATCTTGAACAGCAGGTGAACAGCAGGTTGCCTCGGGAAGGCACTTGAACCAAACAGACTCAGACACCTGCTCACCACGCAGCATCTGAGGAAAACACGACACGACAGGGCGATACACAAACACAGCACGGTGAATTCTAGACAAGGAACCGACAGGGCAGAAACGAATAACAAGGAGAGAAATAGGGACTCTAATCAGGGAAAAGGATCGGGAACAGGTGTGGGAAGACTAAATGATTGATTAGGGGAATAGGAACAGCTGGGAGCAGGAACGGAACGATAGAGAGAAGAGAGAGCGGGAGAGTGAGAGAGGGAGGGGGAGAGAGAGGGATAGAAAGAGGGAAAGAACCTAATAAGACCAGCAGAGGGAAACGAATAGAAGGAGAAGAACAGGGACAAGGCATGATAATCAATGACAAAACATGACAGTACCCCCCACTCACCGAGCGCCTCCTGGCGCACTCGAGGAGGAATCCTGGCGGCAACGGAGGAAATCATCAATGAGTGAACGGTCCAGCACGTCCCGAGACGGAACCCAACTCCTCTCCTCAGGACCGTAACCCTCCCAATCCACTAAGTATTGGTGACCCCGTCCCCGAGAACGCATGTCCATGATCTTATGTACCTTGTAAATAGGTGCGCTCTCGACAAGGACGGGAGGGGGGAGGGAAGACGAACGGGAGTGCGAAGAAAGGGCTTGACACAGGAGACATGGAAGACAGGATGGACGCGACGAAGATGTCGCGGAAGAAGCAGTCGCACAGCGACAGGATTGACGACCTGGGAGACACGGAACGGACCAATGAACCGCGGAGTCAACTTACGAGAAGCTGTCGTAAGAGGAAGGTTGCGAGTGGAAAGCCACACTCTCTGGCCGCAACAATACCTTGGACTCTTAATCCTGCGTTTATTGGCGGCTCTCACAGTCTGTGCCCTGTAACGGCAAAGTGCAGACCTCACCCTCCTCCAGGTGCGCTCACAACGTTGGACAAACGCTTGAGCGGAGGGAACGCTGGACTCGGCAAGCTGGGATGAGAACAGAGGAGGCTGGTAACCCAGACTACTCTGAAACGGAGATAACCCGGTAGCAGACGAAGGAAGCGAATTGTGAGCGTATTCTGCCCAGGGGAGCTGTTCTGCCCAAGACGCAGGGTTTCTGAAAGAAAGGCTGCGTAGTATGCGACCAATCGTCTGATTGGCCCTCTCTGCTTGACCGTTAGACTGGGGATGAAACCCGGAAGAGAGACTGACGGACGCACCAATCAAACGACAGAACTCCCTCCAAAACTGTGACGTGAATTGCGGGCCTCTGTCTGAAACGGCGTCTAACGGGAGGCCATGAATTCTGAATACATTCTCGATAATGATTTGTGCCGTCTCCTTAGCGGAAGGAAGTTTAGCGAGGGGAATGAAATGTGCCGCCTTAGAGAACCTATCGACAACCGTAAGAATCACAGTCTTCCCCGCAGACAAAGGCAGACCGGTAATGAAGTCTAGGGCGATGTGAGACCATGGTCGAGAAGGAATGGGGAGCGGTCTGAGACGACCGGCAGGAGGAGAGTTACCCGACTTAGTCTGCGCGCAGTCCGAACAAGCAGCCACGAAACGGCGCGTGTCACGCTCCTGAGTCGGCCACCAAAAGCGCTGGCGAATAGACGCAAGAGTGCCTCGAACACCGGGATGACCAGCTAACTTGGCAGAGTGAGCCCACTGAAGAACAGCCAGACGAGTGGAAACAGGAACGAAAAGGAGGTTACTAGGACAAGCGCGCGGCGACGCAGTGTGCGTGAGTGCTTGCTTAACCTGTCTTTCAATTCCCCAGACTGTTAACCCGACAACACGCCCATAAGGAAGAATCCCCTCGGGATCAGTAGAAGCCACAGAAGAACTAAACAGACGGGATAAGGCATCAGGCTTGGTGTTCTTGCTACCCGGACGGTAAGAAATCACAAACTCGAAACGAGCGAAAAACAACGCCCAACGAGCTTGACGGGCATTAAGTCGTTTGGCAGAACGGATGTACTCAAGGTTCTTATGGTCTGTCCAAACGACAAAAGGAACGGTCGCCCCCTCCAACCACTGTCGCCATTCGCCTAGGGCTAAGCGGATGGCGAGCAGTTCACGGTTACCCACATCATAGTTGCGCTCAGATGGCGACAGGCGATGAGAAAAATAAGCGCAAGGATGAACCTTATCGTCAGACTGGAAGCGCTGGGATAGAATGGCTCCCACGCCTACCTCTGAAGCGTCAACCTCGACAATGAATTGTCTAGTGACGTCAGGAGTAACGAGGATAGGAGCGGACGTAAAACGTTCTTTTAGAAGATCAAAAGCTCCCTGGGCGGAACCGGACCACTTAAAACACGTCTTGACAGAAGTAAGAGCTGTGAGAGGGGCAGCAACTTGACCGAAATTACGAATGAAACGCCGATAGAAATTAGCGAAACCTAAAAGCGCTGCAACTCGACACGTGACCTTGGAACGGGCCAATCACTGACAGCTTGGACCTTAGCGGAATCCATCTGAATGCCTTCAGCGGAAATAACGGAACCGAGAAAAGTAACGGAGGAGACATGAAAAGAGCACTTCTCAGCCTTTACGTAGAGACAATTCTCTAAAAGGCGCTGTAGAACACGTCGAACGTGCTGAACATGAATCTCGAGTGACGGAGAAAAAATCAGGATATCGTCAAGATAGACAAAAACAAAGATGTTCAGCATGTCTCTCAGAACATCATTAACTAATGCCTGAAAAACAGCTGGCGCATTGGCGAGACCAAACGGCAGAACCCGGTACTCAAAATGCCCTAACGGAGTGTTAAACGCCGTTTTCCACTCGTCCCCCTCTCTGATGCGCACGAGATGGTAAGCGTTACGAAGGTCCAACTTAGTAAAGCACCTGGCTCCCTGCAGAATCTCGAAGGCTGATGACATAAGGGGAAGCGGATAACGATTCTTAACCGTTATGTCATTCAGCCCTCGATAATCCACGCAGGGGCGCAGAGTACCGTCCTTCTTCTTAACAAAAAGAACCCCGCCCCGGCCGGAGAGGAAGAAGGCACTATGGTACCGGCGTCAAGAGACACAGACAAATAATCCTCGAGAGCCTTACGTTCGGGAGCCGACAGAGAGTATAGTCTACCCCGAGGAGGAGTGGTCCCCGGAAGGAGATCAATACTACAATCATACGACCGGTGAGGAGGAAGGGAGTTGGCTCGGGACCGACTGAAGACCGTGCGCAGATCATGATATTCCTCCGGCACTCCTGTCAAATCGCCAGGTTCCTCCTGAGAAGTAGGGACAGAAGAAACGGGAGGGATGGCAGACATTAAACACTTCACATGACAAGAAACGTTCCAGGATAGGATAGAATTACTAGACCAATTAATAGAAGGATTATGACATACTAGCCAGGGATGACCCAAAACAACAGGTGTAAACGGTGAACGAAAAATCAAAAAAGAAATAGTCTCACTGTGGTTACCAGATACTGTGAGGGTTAAAGGTAGTGTCTCAAATCTGATACTGGGAAGATGACTACCATCTAAGGCGAACATGGGCGTAGGCTTCTCTAACTCTCTGAAAGGAATGTCATGTTTCCGAACCCATGCTTCGTCCATGAAACAACCCTCAGCCCCAGAGTCTATCAAGGCACTACATGTAGCACCCGAACCGGTCCAGCGTAGATGGACCGACAAAGTAGTACAGGATTTTGATGGAGAGACTTGAGTAGTTGCGCTCACCTGTAGCCCTCCGCTTACAGATGAGCTCTGGCTTTTACTGGACATGAATTAACAAAATGTCCAGCAACTCCGCAATAGAGGCACAGGCGGTTGGTGATCCTCCGTTCCCTCTCCTTAGTCGAGATGCGAATCCCTCCCAGCTGCATGGGCTCAGTCTCTGAGCCAGAGGAGGGAGATGGTTGCGATGCGGAGCAGGGAAACACCGTTGATGCGAGCTCTCTTCCACGAGCCCGGTGACGAAGATCTACCCGTCGTTCTATGCGGATGGCGAGAGCAATCAAAGAGTCCACATCTGAAGGAACCTCCCGGGAGAGAATCTCATCCTTAACCACTGCGTGGAGTCCCTCCAGAAAACGAGCGAGCAGCGCCGGCTCGTTCCACTCACTAGAGGCAGCAAGAGTGCGAAACTCAATAGAATAATCCGTTATGGACCGTTCACCTTGGCATAGGGAAGCCAGGGCCCTAGAAGCCTCCCTACCAAAAACTGAACGGTCAAAAACCCGAATCATCTCCTCTTTAAAGTTCTGGTACTTGTTAGAGCAATCAGCCCTTGCCTCCCAGATAGCTGTGCCCCATTCTCGAGCCCGGCCAGTAAGGAGTGAAATGACGTAAGCAACCCGAGCTCTCTCTCTAGAGTATGTGTTGGGTTGGAGAGAGAACACAATCTCACACTGCGTGAGAAAGGAGCGGCACTCAGTGGGCTGCCCGGAGTAGCAAGGTGGGTTATTAACCCTAGGTTCTGGAGGCTCGGCAGGCCAGGAAGTAACAGGTGGCACGAGACGAAGACTCTGGAACTGTCCAGAGAGGTCGGAAACCTGAGCGGCCAGGTTCTCCACGGCATGGCGAGCAGCAGACAATTCCTGCTCGTGTCTGCCGAGCATGGCTCCTTGGATCTCGACGGCAGTGTAACGAGCGTCTGAAGTCGCTGGGTCCATTCCTTGGTCGGTTCCTTCTGTCATGCAGGTGAAAGAGGACCCAAAAGCGACTTGGCGAAAACAGAGTCTTTAATCCAGTAAAGTAAATACAATCAAAAAACACAACTTTCACTCGAAATGACGAGGACAAACTGGAGACTCGATCTTGAACAGCAGGTGAACAGCAGGTTGCCTCGGGAAGGCACTTGAACCAAACAGACTCAGACACCTGCTCACCACGCAGCATCTGAGGAAAACACGACACGACAGGGCGATACACAAACACAGCACGGTGAATTCTAGACAAGGAACCGACAGGGCAGAAACGAATAACAAGGAGAGAAATAGGGACTCTAATCAGGGAAAAGGATCGGGAACAGGTGTGGGAAGACTAAATGATTGATTAGGGGAATAGGAACAGCTGGGAGCAGGAACGGAACGATAGAGAGAAGAGAGAGCGGGAGAGTGAGAGAGGGAGGGGAGAGAGAGGGATAGAAAGAGGGAAAGAACCTAATAAGACCAGCAGAGGGAAACGAATAGAAGGAGAAGAACAGGGACAAGGCATGATAATCAATGACAAAACATGACACATTCCTCTTGAACGTTCTTCCTGTCAGTTGTTCCTCTTGAACGTTCTTCCTGTCAATTGTTCCTCTTGAACGTTCTTCCTGTCCATCATTCCTCTTGAACATTCTTCCAGTCCATCATTCCTCTTGAACGTTCTTCCTGTCAGTCGTTGCCTCTTGAACATTCTTCCAGTCCATCATTCCTCTTGAACGTTCTTCCCGTCCGTCATTCCTCTTGAACATTTCTTCCCGTCAGTTGGCCCTCTTGAATGATTTTTCTATCCGTCTTTCCTCTTGAACGATTGAGTATTGCAAACCAAACGAGGCCCTTAGAATCTGCCATGGCCAAACTGGCTATGGCCCCCACTGCAGTTACCAGGCACTCTCTATCTCACTATGTGATTTCAAAGTATACTATATAGGAAGAGTGTTTGGGTGGTATATCAAAAACAGAGTTATTGGGTGGTATATTAACATAGTTATTGGGTGTTATATTAAAATAGTTATTGGGTGTTATATTAAAATAGTTATTGGGTGTTATATCAAAAACATAGTTATTGGTTGTTATATTAAAATAGTTATTGGGTGGTAAATTAAATATTGCTGTTAAACCTTTTGTCCTTCGGTAGTAAAGTATTTTTTTTGTGTGTTTTATTTCATCTTTATTTAACAAGTCAATTAAGAACAAATTCTTATTTACAATGGTCTACCAAAAGGCAGAAGGCCTCCTGCGGGGACGGGGGGCTTGGATTAACAATTAAAAATAAATATAGGACAAAACATACATTACGACAAGAGAGACAACACAACATAAAGAGAGACCAAAGATAACATGGCAGCAACACAATATGACAAAATGGTAGCAACACAACATGGCAGCAACACAATCGACGACATTCTAGCGGTACAACATGGCAACAGCACAATATGACAACATACTAGCGACACAACATAAGCAACAACACAATATGACAACATGCTAGCGACACAGCATGGCAACAACACAATATGACAACGCGTGGCGACACAACATGAGACAACACAACGTGGTAGAACACAGCATGGTGACAGAGAAGAATAGGGACGACAATACAAAGGCCAAGAAGGTAGAGACAACAATACAAAGGCCAAGAAGGTAGAGACAACAATACAAAGGCCAAGAAGGTAGAGACAACAATACAAAGGCCAAGAAGGTAGAGACAACAATACAAAGGCCAAGAAGGTAGAGACAGAAATACAAAAGTAAATGTGGACAGTTGAAATATCTTCAATATACTCAAATTGGATAAGGACCAGTGCAGTTGCGTCCCAGCTGTGTCTGTCTTCACTTGTAGCCTGTGAAAAGACCCGATCACGTGATGGAGATCGCGCAGCACTCAGGGACAGAAAAGGCATGGATATTTTTTGGGGTGCATTACGGACCACAAAGGGGATGCTGCCGTGAAATTTGATGCATTATGAAGTGTTTGCAAAATTGTGAATGAGAGACTGATGATATGTGTGTGCAGCCTGCGCAAAACAATTACGACTTTAAAAAAAAAGGTATTCGAGTATTATAGAACCAGGTGAGTCCTGTTTAATGGTAAAAGGTATTATAGAACCAGGTGAGTCTTGTTTAATGGTAAAGGTATTAGAGGTATTATAGAGCCAGGTGAGTCTTGTTTAATGGTAAAAGGTATTCAAGGTATTATAGAGCCAGGTGAGTCTTGTTTAATGGTAAAGGTATTACAGGTATTATAGAACCAGGTGAGTCTTGTTTAATGGTAAAGGTATTAGAGGTATTATAGAACCAGGTGAATGTGTCTCTGACTGACTGCAGAGTAAATGGCAGGTGTTTGTCCCAAATGGCAAGCAGCATGGCCAGCATGGTCAAATAATAACAAGGCAGAACAGTTGAAACTGGAGCAGCAGCACGGCCAGGTGGACTGGGGACAGCAAGGAGTCATCATGTCAGGTAGTCCTGGGGCATGGTCCTATGGCTCAGGTCCTCCGAGAGAGAAAGAAAGAGAGAATTAGAGAGAGCATATGTGGGGTGGCCAGTCCTCTTCTGGCTGTGCCGGGTGGAGATTATAACAGAACATGGCCAATAATAATCACAGGCAGAACAGTTGAAACTGGAGCAGCAGCACAGCCAGATGGACTGGGGACTGCAAGGAGTCATCATGCCAGGTAGTCCTGAGGCATTGTCCTAGAGCTCAGGTCCTCAGAGAGAGAGAAAACATCTTCAATAAAGACTTAAAGGTTGAGACCGAGTCTGCGTCTCTCACAGACCATTCCATAACAATGGAGCTCTATAGGGAGAAAGCCCTGCCTCAGCTGTTTGCTTAGATATTCTAGGGAAAATTAGGAGGCCTGCGTCTTGTGACCGTAGCGTACGTGTAGGTATGTACAGCAGGACCAAGCCCAGGTAATGCTTTGTAGGTTAGCAGTAAAACCTTTAAATCAGCCCTTGCCTTTACAGGAAGCAAGTGTAGGGAGGCACTGAAGTAAAATGATCAAATTCTTTGGTTCTAGTCAGGATTCTAGCAGCCATTTTTAGCACTAACTGAAGTTTATTCAGTGCTTTATCCGGGTAGCCGGAAAGTAAAGCATTGCAGTAGTCTAACATCGAAGTAACAAAAGCATGGATACATTTTTCTGCATCATTTTTGGACAGATAGTTTCTGATTTTTGCAATGTTACGTAAATGGAAAAAAGCTGTCCTTGAAACAGTCTTGATATGTTCGTCAAAAGAGAGACCAAAGTAACGCCGAGGTCCTTCACTGTTTTATTTGAGACGACTGTACAACCATTAAGATTAATTGTCAGATTCAACAGAAGATCTCTTTGTTTCTCGGGACCTAGAACAAGCATCTCTGTTTTCTCCGAGTTTAAAAGTAAAACATTTGCAGCCAAAATCAAATCAAATCAAATGTATTTATATAGCCCTTCGTACATCAGCTGATATCTCAAAGTGCTGTACAGAAACCCAGCCTAAAACCCCAAACAGCAAGCAATGCAGGTGTAGAAGCACGGTGGCTAGGAAAAACTCCCTAGAAAGGCCAAAACCTAGGAAGAAAGACAGAGAGGAACCAGGCTATGTGGGGTGGCCAGTCCTCTTCTGGCTGTGCCGGGTGGAGATTATAACAGAACATGGCCAAGATGTTCAAATGTTCATAAATGACCTGCATGGTCGAATAATAATAAGGCAGAACAGTTGAAACTGGAGCAGCAGCACGGCCTGGTGGACTGGGGACAGCAAGGAGTCATCATGTCAGGTAGTCCTGGGGCATGGTCCTTGGGCTCAGGTCCTCCGAGAGAGAGAGAAAGAGATAATTAGAGAGCACATGTGGGCCATCCACTTCCTTATGTCTGAAACACAGGCTTCCAGCGAGGGCAATATTGGGGCTTCACCATGTTTAATCGAAATGTATAGCTGTGTGTCATCATCCGCCTCGCAGTGAAAGTTAACATTATGTTTTTCGAATGAAATTCCCAAGAGTTAAAATATATAGTGAAAACAATAGTGGTACTAAAACGGAACCTTGAGGAACACCGAAATTTACAGTTGATTTGTCAGAGGACAAACCATTCACAGAGACAAACTGATATCTTCCCGACAGATAAGATCTAAACCAGGCCAGAACTGCTCTGTGTAGACCAATTTGGGTTTCCAATCTCTCCAAAAGAATGTGGTGATCGATGATATCAAAAGCAGCACTAAGGTCTAGGAGCACGAGGACAGATGCAGAGCCTCGGTCCGATGCCATTAAAATGTAATTTACCACCTTCACAAGTGCCGTCTCAGTGCTATGATGGGGTCTAAAACCAAACTGAAGTATTTTCTATACATTGTTTGTCTTCCGGAAGCAGTGAGTTGCTGCGCAACAGCTTTTTAAAAACATTTTGAGAGGAATGGGAGATTCGTTATAGGCCGATAGTTTTTATATTTTCTGGGCCAAGGTTTGGCTTTTTCAAGAAAGGCTTTATTACTGCCACTTTTAGTGAGTTTGGTTCACATCCAGTGGATAGAGAGCGGTTTATTATGTTCAACATAGGAGGGCCAAGCACAGGAAGCAGCTCTTTCAGTAGTTTAGTTGGAATAGGGTCCAGTATGCAGCTTGAAGGTTTAGAGGCCATGATTATTTTCATCATTGTGTCAAGAGATATAGTACTAAAACACTTGAGCGTCTCTCTTGATCCTAGGTCCTGGCAGAGTTGTGCAGACTCAGGACAACTGAGCTTTGAAGGAATACGCAGACTTGAAGAGGAGTCCGTAATTTGCTTTCTAATGATCATGATCTTTTCCTCAAAGAAGTTCATGAATTTATTACTGCTTTATTACTGCTAAAATGCACGACTTTAATCATGTTTACACACCCTACATTACTCATCTCATATGTGTATACTGTATTCTACACCATCTACTGCATCTTGACTATGTCGCACGGCCATCGCTCATCCATATATTTATATGTACATATTGTTATTCATCCCTTTACATTCGTGTGTATGAGGTAGTTGTTGTGAATTTCTTAGATTACTTGCCAGATAATAATGTTGGGACTAGAAGCACAGGAATGTCACTACACTCGCAATAACATCTGCTAACCATGTGTATGGGACAAATTAAATTTGATTTGAGTGACCAACCTGACACATCACAGGCTTCGAGCAGCTCCTTAGGGGTAAAGAGGCTTGCTCAAGGGCACAACAGCAGTGGGTAGTATACAGAGATATTGTAGCTGGTAACTCTTTGGCTTCCTCTCGCCAGTACTCGGTCTGCCTTTCTAACCTCGAAGCTACTGCCACCCTTATTCATTTAGCTCTTTCCTCACTCCCTTGACTTTGTTCAACCACTTGAACGTTCTTCCCGTCCATCAATCCTCTTGAACGTTCTTCCTGTCAGTTGTTCCTCTTGAACGTCCTTCCCGTCCATCATTCCTCTTGAACGTTCTTCCCGTCCATCAATCCTCTTGAACGTTCTTCCCGTCCATCAATCCTCTTGAACGTTCTTCCCGTCCGTCATTCCTCTTAGACGTTCTTCCCGTCCATCATTCCTCTTAAACGTTCTTCCCGTCCATCATTCCTCTTGAACGTTCTTCCCGTCCATCATTCCTCTTGAGCGTTCTTCCTGTCCATCATTCCTCTTGAACGTTCTTCCTGTCATTTGTTCCTCTTGAACGTTCTTCCTGTCATCATTCCACTTGAACGGCTGTCCATCATTCCTCTTGAGCGTTCTTCAATCCTCTGAACGTCCATCATTCCTCTTGAACGTTCTTCCTGTCATTTGTTCCTCTTGAACGTTCTTCCTGTCATTGTTCCTCTTGAGCGTTCTTCCCGTCCATCATTCCTCTTGAACGTTCTTCCCGTCCATCATGCCTCTTGAACGTTCTTTCTGTCCGTCATTCCTCTTGAGCGTTCTTTCTGTCAGTTGTTCCTCTTGAGCGTTCTTCCTTACTGTTAGCAACCGTTCCCTCCTCATAGTATGACATTTAGAAATGTGGGTAAAATGATCCCTTATTAAAATCCCGTAGCGATTAATAGCATTGGGACAGTAACCGAAAGGTCATTGGTTAGACTCCACGTTCAGCAAGGTGGAAAAATCTGCCATTCTGCCTTTGAGCAAGGCAGTTAACACCCAGCAACAACTGCAAGCCTAGTTGAAGGAGACCGCGATCCAGAGGGCTCAGTGGACCAGAAAGAATGGGGCCAAGACAATCTAGATAGTCCGAGAGTATCTGTGTCTAATGTTAAATTGTTTACACAAACATGAGACTTGAATTTCCTGTGATTAATGCAATATTTGCTCATAAATAATGCGAAAGGGTTTGATTGGTTCTCTCAACAACAACAACAAATCATTGGGTTGAATCTTGTGGCTGTTTGAGTGAGAAAGACACAGGAGAGCCAACCAGGAAAAGCACCTTCGTTATTGAACACATTGTGCCGACTATATCAAAGAAACATTCCAGATGTCAGGATGACTTTGAGAGTTAAGGTGTTAGCCAGACTAATGAGTAACTGTAATGGAAAAGTAATTGTTGGTCTGCTTTACTACAGATTTCTCAGGACTTCTCTATTTTAAACCGAACTGGATCGAAGGCTTCAAGGATAAAAAAATCTTGGTGTTAGGTGTGTTTAATATCGATATAAACGTCTTTATAGTATACAAAATAAATTGTGTGTGACGTCATTGTCAGTGTGCCTCCATGCTTTGCACTCGACCTTATATTCTAAAATCAAATGATTTCTATCTAATACAAACATGGTTGGTGCCAATCAATGGAGGTGACCAGACCCGACCCATTTGTGTTGGGCTGTTGGGGACTCATAGTTGTTTACAGTTGTTTTACTGAACAGGCTTTTTCTTTTTTAATGTTTTATTTACCTCAGGTAAGTCAGTTAAGAACAAATTCTTATTTACAATTACGGCCTACCCTGGCCAAACCCTACCCCGGCCAAACCCGACCCCGGCCAAACCCGACCCTGGCCAAAACCTACCCTGGCCAAACCCTACCCTGGCCAAACCCTACCCCGGCCAAACCCGACCCTGGCCAAACCCTACCCCGGCCAAACCCTAACCCGGACAACGCGCCGCCCTATGGGACTCCCAATCAACGGTCGGTTGTGATAAAGCTTGGAATCGAACCAGGGTCTGTAGTGACACCTCACTGAGATACAGTGTGGAGACCGCTGCTGCCACTCGCGGGCATTGCAGCGAGGTACACTGCTTGGTGTACTAGATGTGTGCTTCTAGTCAAATCAAATCAAATCAAATCAAATTTTATTTGTCACATACACATGGTTAGCAGATGTTAATGCGAGTGTAGCGAAATGCTTGTGTTTCTAGTTCGACAATGCAGTGATAACCAACAAGTAATCTAACTAACAATTCCAAAACTAATGTCTTATACACAGTGTAAGGGGATAAGGAATATGTACATAAGGATATATGAATGAGTCATGGTACAGAGCAGCATACAGTAGATGGTATCGAGTACAGTATATACATATGAGATGAGTGTGTAGACAAAGTAAACAAAGTGGCATAGTTAAAGTGGCTAGTGATACATGTATTACATAAGGATGCAGTCGATGATGTAGAGTACAGTATATACATATGCATATGAGATGAATAATGTAGGGTAAAGTAACATTATATAAGGTAGCATTGTTTAAAGTGGCTAGTGATATATTTACATCATTTCCCATCAATTCCCATTATTAAATGGCTGGAGTTGGGTCAGTGTCAATGACAGTGTGTTGTCAGCAGCCACTCAATGTTAGTGGTGGCTGTTTAACAGTCTGATGGCCTTGAGATAGAAGCTGTTTTTTCTGTCTCTCGTCCCAGCTTTGATGCACTACCGACCTCGCTTTCTGGATGATAGCGGGGTGAACAGTGGTAGGGTGGCGATGTCCTTGATGATCTCTTAGGCTTTCCTGCAACAACGGTAGTGTTGGAGTGTCCTGGAGGGCAGGTAGTTTGCCCCCGATGCGTTGTGCAGTCCTCACACTACCCTCTGGAAGCCTTACGGTTGAGGCGGAACGGTGCCGTACCAGGCGGTGTTACAGCCCGCCAGGATGCTCTGGTGTGTATCTGTAGAAGTTTGTGAGTGTTTGGTGACAAGCCGAATTTTCAGCCTCCTGAGGTTGAATAGGCGCTGGGCTGCTTCCTTCTTCACGACAGCTGTCGGTGTGAGTGGACCAATTCAGTTTTGTCTGTGATGTGTATCCCGAGGAACTTAAAACTAGCTACCCTCTCCACTACTGTTCGATGTGGATAGGGGGTGTTCCCTGCTGTTTCCTGAAGTCCACAATCATCTCCTTAGTTTTGTTGACGTTGAGTGTGGGGATTATTTTTCCTGACACCACATTCCGAGGCCCTCACCTCCCTGTAGGCCGCCTCGTCGTTGTTGGTAAATCAAGCCTGCATACCACTGTTGTGTCACCCCGCAAACCTGATGATTGAGTTGGGCGTGCGTGGCCACAGTCGTGGGTGAACAGGGAGTACAGGAGAGGGCTCAGAACGCACCCTTGTGGGGCCCCGTGTTGAGGATGGCGGGGAGAGATATTGTTGCCCTGCCCTCACCGGCCTAGGTGGAGCCCGTCAGAAGTCCAGTACCCAGTTGCACAGGGCGGGGTCGAGACCCAGGGTCTCGAGCTTGATGACGAGCTTGGAGGGTACTATGGTGTTGAATGCCGAGCTGTAGTCGATGAACAGCATTCTCACATAGGTATTCCTCTTGTCCAGGTGGAGTTAGGAGCGGTGTGCGAGTGTGGGTTGAGTGCCGTCTGTGGACCTATTTGGGCGGTAAGCAAGTGGGAGGGTCTAGGTGTCAGGTAGGGTGAGGTGATATGGTCCTTGACTAGTCTCTCAAAAGCATTTCATGATGACGGAAGTGAGTGCTACGGGCGGTAGTCGTTTAGCTCAGTTACCTTAGCTTTCTTGGGAACAGGAACAATGGTGGCCCTCTCTGAAGCATGTGGGAACAGCAGACTGGTATAGGATTGATTGAATATGTCCCAAACACACCGGCCAGCTGGTGCGCATGCTCTGAGGGCGGCTGGGGATGCCATCTGGGCCTGCAGCCTTGCGAGGGTTAACACGTTTAAATGTCCTATTATGTGTTGATATGGACTTTCCTACAGACCGTATCAGCTGCCAGAGACAGAATCCTCTGCAGACCGTTGTGCAAACATGTATTTTATTTCCAAATGAACAATAGTGAATAAGTATCTGTTCGTTTATGTAGTGTGAAGTGACAGGAGGAAGCACAGTGTTCCTGTAAAGTAATAGATCAACGGATGGAGCCGTGAGTGTCTCTCTGATTCAGAGGGGTTGCCAAATGTGGAAGACACACCTCTCTGACTCAGAGGGTTGGGATAATGTGGAAGACACACTCTCTGACTCAGAGGGGTTGGGTTAAATGTGGAGAACCTCTCTGACTCAGAGGGTTAAAGGAATGTGGAAGACACACCTCTCTGATTCAGAGGGGTTGGGTTAAATGAAGACACCTCTCTGACTCAGAGGGGTTGGGTTAAACGTGAAGACACACCTCTCTGATTCAGAGGGGTTGGAATTAAACGTGGAAGACACACCTCTCTGATTCAGAGGGGCTGGGGTTAAATGGAAGACACACCTCTCTGACTCAGAGGGGTTGGGTTAAATGTGGAAGACACACCTCTCTGATTCAGAGGGTTGGGTTAACGTGGAAGGCACACCTCTGACTCAGAGGGCTAAGATCTAAAGACACACTTCTGATTCAGAGGGGTTGGGTTAAATGGAAGACACACCCTCTCTGACCCAGAGGGTTGGGTTAGAAGCATGGAAGACACACCTCTGATTCAGAGGGGTTGGGTTAAACGTGGAAGGCACATCTCCTGACTCAGAGGTTGGGTTAAATGTGGAAGATACACCTCTCTGATTCAGAGGGGGTGGTGGAAGACACACCTCTCTGACTCAGAGGGGTTAAGAAATGAAGACACACCTCTGATTCAGAGGTTGGGTTAAATGTGGAAGACACACCTCTCTGATTCAGAGGGGTTGGGTTCAATGGAGACACATCTCTCTGACTCAGAGGGTTTGGGAAGACACCTCTGATTCAGAGGCTGGGAAATGTGGCGACACTCTCTGATTCAGAGGGGTTAAGTTAAATGTGGAAGACACACCTCTGATCTGAGGTTGGAAGGTGGAAGACACACCTCTGATTCAGTGGGGTTAAGCTAAGACACCCCTCTGACCCAGAGGGTTAAATGTGAAGACACACCTCTCTGATTCAGAGGTTGTTAAATGTGAAGACACACCTCTCTGACTCAGAGGGGGTTGGGAAGACACACCTGATGAGGGGTGTTAAACGTAAGACCTCTCTGACTCAGAGGGTTGGGTTAAACGTGGAAGACACACCTCTCTGATTCAGAGGGGTTGGGTTAAACGTGGAAGACACAATTGATTCAGAAGAAGACACACCTCTCTGATTCAGAGGGATTGGAAACATGGAAGACACACCTCTCTGATTCAGAGGGGTTGGGTTAAACGTGGAAGTCACACTCTCTGATTCAGAGGTTGGGTTAAACGTGGAAGACACACCTCTCGATTCAGAGGAGTTGGGTTAACGTGGGAAGTCACACCTCTCTGATTCAGAGGAGTTGGGTTAAACGTGGAAGACACACCTCTCTGATTCAGGGGTTGGGTTAACGTGGAAGTCACACCTCTCTGATTCAGAGGGGTTGGGATAAACGTGGAAGACACACCTCCTCTCTGATTCCAGGGGTTGGGTTAAACGTGGAGCACACCTCTCTGATTCAGAGGAGTTGGGTTAAATCGTGGAAGACACCTCTCTGATTGAAGGGTTGGGATAAACGTGGAAGACACACCTCTCTGATTCAGAGGGGTTAGGATCACGTGGAAGTCACACCTCTGATTCAGAGGGGTTGCTTAAACGTGGAAGACACACCTCTCTGATTCAGAGGGGTTGGGTTAAACGTGGAAGACACACCTCTCTGATTCAGAGTGGGTTGGGTTAAATGTGAAGACACCTCTCTGATTCAGAAGTTGGGTTAAACGTGGAAGACACACCTCTGATTCAGAGGGTTGGGTTAAACGTGGAAGACACACCTCTCTGATTCAGAGTTGGAATGCAACCTCTCTGATAACGAAAGACACCCTCTCTGATTCAGAGGGTTGGGTTAAATGTGGAAGACACACCTCTCTGATTCAGAGGGTTGGGTTAAATATGGAGATTAGACACACCTCTCTGGTTAAATGCAGAAGACACATTTCAGTTGCTGTATTCAGGCCAGCAACTGGAGGAGGTATCCACCTTCCCAT
This sequence comes from Oncorhynchus gorbuscha, assembly GCF_021184085.1. Taxonomy (NCBI): domain Eukaryota; kingdom Metazoa; phylum Chordata; class Actinopteri; order Salmoniformes; family Salmonidae; genus Oncorhynchus; species Oncorhynchus gorbuscha. The sequence goes on along the minus strand of NW_025745574.1, from coordinate 255 downwards.
TCATATTCCAATACCAGCTCATGCTCTTGGTTAGTTTCTTATTTATAGCTCTAAATGACTTAGTTTGTTTTAACAGCATTTTCTGGCCTGATTTATGCCTACTGTATGATGTGCTTGATTGCCTTCAAACCAACTACCGTTGCACATAAATCTTTATATACTTTATTTGTTTGATAAATATATATATATATCTATATCTATATATCTATATCTATATATATATATATATATATATATATATCATATATATACTAT
>NW_025745573.1:87500-95000 GCF_021184085.1 Oncorhynchus gorbuscha | reverse complement strand
AAGCCTATACTTCCATTACACTAAGCCTATACTTCCCTTACACTAAGCCTATACTTCCATTACACTAAGCCTATACTTCCCTTACACTAAGCCTATACTTCCATTACACTAAGCCTATACTTCCCTTACACTAAGCCTATACTTCCCTTACACTAAGCCTATACTTCCCTTAGACTAAGCCTATACTTCCCTTACACTAAGCCTATACTTCCCTTACACTAAGCCTATACTTCCCTTAGACTAAGCCTATACTTCCCTTAGACTAAGCCTATACTTCCCTTACACTAAGCCTATACTTCCCTTACACTAAGCCTATACTTCCCTTAGACTAAGCCTATACTTCCCTTACACTAAGCCTATACTTCCCTTACACTAAGCCTATACTTCTCTTACACTAAGCCTATACTTCCATTACACTAAGCCTATACTTCCCTTACACTAAGCCTATACTTCCCTTACACTAAGCCTATACTTCCCTTAGACTAAGCCTATACTTCCACTTACACTAAGCCTATACTTCCATTACACTAAGCCTATACTTCCCTTAGACTAAGCCTATACTTCCCTTACACTAAGCCTATACTTCCCTTAGACTAAGCCTATACTTCCCTTACACTAAGCCTATACTTCCCTTACACTAAGCCTATACTTCCCTTAGACTAAGCCTATACTTCCCTTACACTAAGCCTATACTTCCCTTACACTAAGCCTATACTTCCCTTAGACTAAGCCTATACTTCCCTTACACTAAGCCTATACTTCCCTTACACTAAGCCTATACTTCCCTTACACTAAGCCTATACTTCCCTTACACTAAGCCTATACTTCTCTTACACTAAGCCTATACTTCCATTACACTAAGCCTATACTTCCCTTACACTAAGCCTATACTTCCCTTACACTAAGCCTATACTTCCCTTAGACTAAGCCTATACTTCCCTTACACTAAGCCTATACTTCCCTTACACTAAGCCTATACTTCCCTTAGACTAAGCCTATACTTCCCTTACACTAAGCCTATACTTCCCTTACACTAAGCCTATACTTCCATTACACTAAGCCTATACTTCCCTTAGACTAAGCCTATACTTCCCTTACACTAAGCCTATACTTCCCTTAGACTAAGCCTATACTTCCCTTACACTAAGCCTATACTTCCCTTACACTAAGCCTATACTTCTCTTACACTAAGCCTATACTTCTCTTACACTAAGCCTATACTTCCCTTAAACTAAGCCTATACTTCTCTTACACTAAGCCTATACTTCCCTTAGACTAAGCCTATACTTCTCTTACACTAAGCCCTCCATAGGATCACTTGATTTTGATTAGATTGATTAGGATCCTAATGCTGACAGCTAGTCTCACTGGGTTCCGACATAAAACAAAAAATACATTACAGACAAAACACTTGACAATTTACATACATTTAAAAGCATTAACATGGAGTGTGTGCATCTATCAGTTACACACACAGTGCATTCGGAAAGTATTCAGACTTCTTGACTTTTTCCACAATTTGTTACGTTACAGCCTTATTCTAAAATAGATTAAATCCTTTCCCCCCTCATCAATCTACACACGATAGCCCATAATGACAAAGCAAAAACAGATTTTTTGAAACAGAAACAGAAATATCAAATTTACATAAGTATTCAGACCCTTTACTCTGTACTTTGTTGAAGCACCTTTGACAGTGATTACAGCCTTGAGTCTTCTTGGGTATGATGCTAAAAGCTTGGCACACCTGTATTTGGGGATTTTCTCCCATTCTTCTCTGCAGATTCTCTAAAGCTCTGTCAGGTTGGATGGGGAGAGTTGCTGCACAGCTATTTTCAGGTCTCTCCAGAGATGTTTGTCTGGGCTCTGGCTGGGCCAATCAAGGATACTCAAAGACTTCTACCGAAGCCGTTCCTGCGTTGTCTTGGCTGTGTGCTTAGAGTTGTTGTCCTGTTGGAAGGTGAACCTTCAACGCAGTCTGCGGTCCGGAGCGCTCGGAAGCAGCTTTTCATCAAGTATCCCTCTGTACTTTGCTCCGTTCATCTTTCCCTTGATCCTGACTAGTCTCCCAGTCCCTGCTGATGAAAAACATCCCCACAGCATGATGCTGCCACCACCAAGCTTCACCGTAAGGATGGTGCCAGGTTTCCTCCAGACATGATGCTTGGTATTCAGTTAAATCTTGGTTTCATCAGATCAAAGAATCTTATTTCTCATGGTCGGAGTCCTTTAGGTGCCTTTTTGCAAAGTTCAAGCGGGCTGTCATGTGCGTTTTACTGAGGAGTGGCTTTTGTCTAACCACTCCACTTGGTGGAGTGCTGCATAGATGGTTGTCTTTCTTGAAGGTTCTTCCATCTCCACTGAGGAACTCTGGAGCTCTGTCAGAGTGACAATTGGGTTCTTGGTCACCTCCCTGACCAAGGCCCTTCTCCCCTGATTGCTCAGTTTGGCCAGGTGCCCAGCTCTGGGAAGAGTCTTGGTGGTTTTTTGGTACCTTTCCCCAGATCTGTGCCTCAACACAATCCTGTCACGGAGCTCTACGGACAATTCCTTCGACCTCATGGCTTGGTTTTTGCTCTGACATGCACTGTCAACTGCGGGACTTTAAATAGACAGGTGTGTGCCTTTCCAAATCATGTCCAATCAATTGAATTTACCATAGGTGGACTCCAATCAAGTTGTAGAAACATCTCAAGGGATGATCAATGGAAACAGGATGCACCTGAGCTCAATTCCGAGTCTCATAAAAAATAAAATAAAAATTGCAAACATTTCTAAAAACCTGTTTTCACTTTGCCATTATGAGTTATTGTGTGTAGATTGATAAGGACATTTTTTTATTTAATCAATGTTAGAATAAGGCTGTAATGTAACAAAATATGGACAAAGTCAACAGGTCTGAATACTTTCTGAATGCCCTGTACATGTCCGTACATACACACTACAAGTAGGTCACATGGGGGAGAAGCATTGCGCTGTGAGGTGTTGCTTTATTTGTTCTTTGAAACCAGGTTTGCTGTTCACTTGTGCTATAAAAGATGGAAGGGGGTTCCATGCACTGGCTCTGTTAAATACTGTACATTTCCTTGAATTTGTTGTGGACCTGGGGTCTGTAAAAAGACCCCTAGTGGCATGTCTGGAGGGGTAAGTGCTTGTGTCAGAGCTGTGTGTAAGTTGACTATGCAAACAATTTGGAATTTCCAACATGCTTCTGAGGGTAGCCTAGTGGTTAGAGTGTTGGACTAGTGACTGAAGGTTGCAAATTCAAACCCCCGAGCTGACAAGGTACAAATCTGTCGTTCTGCCCCTGAACAGGCAGTTAACCCACTGTTCCTAGGCCGTCATTGAAAATAAGAATTTGTTCTTAACTGACTTGCCTAGTTAAATAAAGGTCAATTTAAAAAATAAAGACGAGAAGTGACGCAGTCTGTCTTTCCTCAACTCTTACCCAAGAGAGACTGACATACATAGTATTAATATTAGCCCTCTGATTACAATGAAGACCTGCCGCTCTGTTCTGGGCCAGCTGCAGCTTAACCAGGTCTTTGCAGCACTTGACCATATGACTGGACAATAATCAAGATAAGATAAAACTAGAGCCTGCAGGACTTGACCATATGACTGGACAATAATCAAGATAAGATAAAACTAGAGCCTGCAGGACTTGCTTTGTGGAGTGTGGTGTCAAAAAAGCAGAGCATCTCTTTATTAAGGACTTGAAAGATTAGGCTGTTGTTCACAATGAAATCATAGCTAGCGAATTTCGACCAAAAGGATTCTCTCATTAGAAATGATATTTGTCAGCTCGTCTACCTGGTCACGCAGCCAGCCACTGTAAAAATGTTGAAGCCTGTAGTCTCTGTAATTAAACAAGCCAGGGTTTTTTTAAACGGCGCAGCATGTTAAATGGTTTGTGCCCGCTCAGTCCTATAGGCAATCAACCAGCCAATAATGGTAAGGCTGGGCTCCTGTCCATAATGAACTCTCTGTCTGTCCCTGAGAATAGGGCATGATGCTTGTGGCAAACTAGGACGGGTCAGTGCTGGACCTGCAAAGTCAACTTTTCCAAAGTAAACCTCATTAGGTGGCATGATAACTCTGGAAATGTAGTATGGGCAATTAAGACCTAAGACCAGTCAGATGTTATTTACACTCTCAGAGTTGTGTGTGAACCAGAAAGTACCAAATGTTGGCTTCTTCTTGTAGGACGTTCTTTGGATTGCTTTCTACCACCTAAACACATTGAGGATAATATCACCAAATCATGATTAAGTGTCACATTTGTTCATGATTAAACCTGACAGAGACAAAATAGGTGTGGTGGGTATAACATGAGGATGGCTGAACGTTCCACCAGCACCATCCAATAGCTCCGTCAAGCCAATAAGTCAATATCAGCTAACATTGCTGGTGTGATTTCTTTTACAACCAAATTACAGTTTAAATATGGCCCAAAAAAAGCTAATTAAATAGATATAGATCACCCACGACATTATTTTTGGAAGGTCCGATATAAACGCAGCGGAGATTATTTGTTGAAACTTTCCGTTTGTTCGTCCAGTACGTCGTTCTGTATCTTGTTTCTGTTTGTTTTCTATGATGTGTTTTCATGGTGATTTTCATGACATTTATTTTGTCTTCCCAGCTGGAAATATTTTGGGAATTTAATACACTGTCCCACATTCACACAAGGACAATTCCACGTAAAAAATTCAAATTAGATTTCTGTAAGGAGGAACTCACAAAACTGTGATCCTACAAACATACAAGCTTTGTATTGCAGATGCAAATTGTATATAAGTATGGAATAAACACACAACACCGGTCTCATATCAATAACACACCGAGGAAATAAACAATCCATCAAACATCAATAAATCCTGGATTTCTCTGAATGGTAAATAAATCAAGTCCACAAGAGAAGAATGTTATTACCAAGGTGCATCAGCAGAGAGAGGGAAGAGAGAGGGAGAGATCCCACCGCTGCCACCAAATGTAAGATGGAGAGAAAGAAATCCAACAGCCCAATACACTCCTACAAAAAATCAAACAACAAAGCCTGAACTAAACCCCAGAACCAGCAGCTACTGTTACTGTGCCCTGTCAAACTGAAGACATAGAATATTGCCTCAGGATACAACTCAAGTATATAAGGATGTTATCAAAGGAATGAATCTACAAATCTACAAGCTCAGTGGTAGAAACAGAACCCAAGTCAGAGGTTGCATGTAGCTCAACAAAATAATATCTGATCCATGAAAAATGCTGGATGTATAAAGTGAGAAACTGCAGTAAAATTAACCAGAAACAGATGATACCAATGAAAAAAAACATGATTTAGTTGGAGAACAGAAAACAACATATTTTGAGGGAACCAATGTTCAGAATTTGAACACACTGTATACACCACCAAATGTACATTTAATGAAGGCAACTGAATGCCAGGGGCTGAATCACTGCCAAAATGCACTAGTTTTCTTTCTATTAAACCTATTAAGACTGCAGAGTTAGGTTGGTCAACATTTTCCAATACAAACCCCTATGATATTCTTTATCCAGAATAAAATGACTCTGAACATCTGGTAAGAGTTAAAACCCAATGTTTCACATGCACCAAATAGATCCCAAAGTGCCAGGATAGAATACTTAAAGATTTTATAGACTGCCTTCAAAATGTCCCTTCAACCATTTTTGTGAGGAGTCGTCACAGATTAAATGATAAGGATTTAACCATATTTTCAGTTTGGGGACCACCAATGCACAGCCAACTCGAGTGAGCCTAAATAACATGGCTAAAATATCCGAAGCCAATACTAAACGTGCGCGCACACTCACACACACACACACACACACACACACACACACACACACACACACACACACACACACACACACACACACACACACACACACACACACACACACACACACACACACACACACACACACACACACACACAGGTGATTCTGTGGAGTGTGATATATGAGCGTGCCACTTCAGTGGCTGTGCGCGGGGGTGACGGGATGAAGGGGTATCAGGCATGGCTGTGGCAGATGGAATGTGGCGTGAGGCAGCCTGGTTCGTGCAGCAGTGGGGACGAGAGGGCCACAGCCTTTCCTTGTTTTACCGCTCGGCTCCACTACCAATCAATAAGCAATCTGCTAAGGTTTTATTCTGTGAAACTGTTCAGAATAAAGACTCCCTTTGGGCGTCACTGATCGCTGGGCAGAAACACAAGGAACAACAGGAGCGATGAGGTACTGAGTGAGCGTCTCTGCTGCTACCTGGGTAATGCATGTCGAGGAATTCTGTCCCCGCTTCGGGTTACCGAGATAGGGAATTTGCACACAGGCCGACTCCCGACCGATATCTGTCTCGGGCTGCCTGGGAGCAGCAGCAGAGGTTGGCTGGTGGCTCAAAAATATTGTGTTACGCTTCTTTTTTCTTTCCCAACAACCCCCCCCCACCAGCGTGTGATCAATGTGCTCGTGTTGAGATGATATACTGTATGATGCACGTGTGTTCGTGGAGATCAATACTCATCAATCATTCAAATGTGGCTGAGGCGCTGGGAGTAATGGACTTAATGTGTAGAGGTCGGAGAGAGGGGGCACCACAAAGAAATGATTAAGTTCATGATTAAGTTCTAATGAGCCTTTAAGGATCTTATGGAAAAATTGCGTACTAAATGGGTCTCATTCACTCATTTATACAATGATTATCCAGAGTAGCACATACCCCCACGTATGCCTCGCTCCCCTGCGGATAAGGCAAGCTATAAACCACTGTTGTTCACACGTTTTCAATGATTTATGAAAAGGAACACTGTCATTTCGGCTTATCAATAATTAAGACCATTAGAATGGTGCAAGACTTTAAAAATAAATAATCATCTTAAGCACACTAGTCCACACAGTGCTCAATGGCATCTATAAAATGCGTATGAAATAACCTGGGCCATAATTTGGTTTGTTTTTCAAAACGAGGGGTAATCTCTTACTTTAGCCTGTATATGGAAGCAGTCAGGATCTGCAGGAGAGGTCACCCGTTTCCCAGATACTCCACTTCATCTTAATACCCCCATCATGAAAACATGCCTTTTCTCTTCGCCGAGTGTCCACAGTATGTTCTACTGTAGTCACAAGCCAGAGGTGGGCTAGCCTACAACATCCATCCATCCACACATACACGCATCAATGACACTGACAAATACTGACAGCCTGTATGGCTAGGCAGCGATGTGGCTGAGACTTGGCCTCCTCACTACAAAACCAAGGAGACTGTTTTTGGAGCTTTGCTCGCCCAAGTGGAAGGAACGACCGGGCGAGAGGGGTCGGTCCTCGAAGCCGGCCAGCTGTGTTCTGGCCCTGAATGGGCCTTGACCTTGGGCTAGGATGCAAGCCTATTGGGGGGGGTAATCCCATTGCCTCTCCCCTGGCCTCTGACTTGCTGTGTGTGAGGGGGCCAGACACTTAGTACCACTAACCTCCAAACACACA
>NW_025745573.1:52500-85000 GCF_021184085.1 Oncorhynchus gorbuscha | reverse complement strand
ACACTGTTAGTTTGTGACTCTTAGACACACACACAGAAGCACACACACATGCCTATACACACATGCGCGCACACACACACATACCCACACACAGACAAAGACCTCATGAGCACTAGGGCTGAGAATTGCCAGAGACCTCACGATACGAAATTATCACAATAATTAGGCGCCGATACCATATGTATTACGATTGGATACTGTGATTTGTTGTTCCAAACATATTGCTCAGCTGCTGCAGAGAGACAAGAGCATGAGAACGAGTTTAGTAGTCATGGAAATAAAAGTGATGAAAACATGTTGGCTCACTATTTAAAAAGAAGATGGAGAACAAACTATGAAGGACAAATCCTGGAGTTTTGGTGCAGGTACAGTCAACTACCGGCAAAAATGATATTGCCATATTGTCAAAACTATACAATATATCGTCAAACATAATATCCAATTTGTAAGTCGCTCTGGATAAGAGCGTCTGCTAAATGACTTAAATGTAAATGTAAATGTAACTGTAGCGATTTTTCTCCCATCACTAATGAGCACACAAGTACGAATACACAACACCCCCCCATACGCGACCCCCACCCAAATACACAACCCCCCATACGCGACCCCACCCCATACCCCCCCACCCACGTCCCCACCCCATACGCGAACCCCCCACCCACGTCCCCACCCCATACGCGAACCCCCCACCCACGTCCCCACCCCATACGCGAACCCCCCACCCACGTCCCCACCCCATACATGACCCCACCCCCATACACACCATTCCAACCCCGTGACACCCCTCTCCCCCAATCATAATGTACTACTCTGGCATTGGAAGTTCCGCCATAAGCTTCCCATATTCCAACACGTAGGCATTTTGTTTTTAAGACGGGCGCTCTGCCCCCTGGAGAGATACAACTGGCTAGGACCCTCAGACAGTATGTCACGGGTTCCTGTAATGGTCCTTTTCACTAGGTGTGGTTATGAGCAGCAGTAATGACCCATGAAATTCCCTCTCTCCCTGGGCACTACTAATGTGCACGGTCTACACCAAGTGGAAATTCAAAGAACACAAGTTATTTGGAGTACGCTTGAGCAAGCAGTTATTCAGACCACAGACTATCTTTTGGAAAAAGAGTCATGAGACTATATTCAAAAAGGGGCACAGGGGCAGAATTGTGGGAGCTTTTGCTAATGATGTGACCACAGTTGCCAGCATAGAGAGAGAAGGCAATAGCAGCGTGGAGTGTAGCATATACAGGGCTTTCAGAAAGTATTGATACCCCTTGACTTATTCCACATGTTTTTGTGTTACAGCCTGAATTCACAATTGATTCAAATGGGGGGGGGGGTCTCACCCATAATGTGAAGCAACCATAAAAACAAAGTGAAAACATGTTTTACATTTTTTTTTGCAAATGTTTTGAAAATGAAATAATAAAAACCATAATTACGCTGATATTATGGGGTATTGTGTGTCAATGACACAAAATCACAATGTAATCAATTTAAAATTCAGGCTGTAACAACAAAGTGTGGAAAAGGTCAAGAGATTTGAATACTTTCTGAAGGCTCCGTCAGCTCTTCAGGTCCTGTATAGATGGAAGACTGACTGCCACAATGTCATGGTAACAAGGCAGTTTGAATTGATTGATAGGAAAACATTCACTTCTGGGACAGAAATGGATAGGGAGGAAAATGTGTGAACAAACTAGGTAAACGTGTGGATTCTAGAATATCTCAGAGCATTATTTCTTGTTTACTTTCTGAGACCCGGGCTAAAGTCATAAAGATAACAAGCAGAGGCTCCAAAACAATAAAAAAATACAAAAACGTTCTGGTTGCTTCACATTATGTTTCCTATACTACTTCCTATGCTACTCTACATGTCTGTCCACAAATATCAACTTGCAGATTTTCTCATTCAAATAAAGTCAAAAGTGTAAATCGGGCGTGATGCCTACTATACAATAGACAAATACATATTGTCAAGTGTGTGGGTGTGTATGAGGGTGGATGTTCGTATGTTAGTGGGTGGATGTTTGTATGTTAGTGGGTGGGTGTGTATGATGGTGGATGTTTGTATATTAGTGGGTGGGTGTGTATGAGGGTGGATGTTTGTATGTTAGTGGGTGGGTGGGTATGTATGGGGGTGGATGTTTGTATGTTAGTGGGTGGGTGGGTGTGTATGAGGGTGGATGTTTGTATGTTAGTGGGTGGGTGTGTATGATGGTGGATGTTTGTATATTAGTGGGTGGGTGTGTATGAGGGTGGATGTTTGTATGTTAGTGGGTGGGTGTGTATGATGGTGGATGTTTGTATATTAGTGGGTGGGTGTGTATGAGGGTGGATGTTTGTATGTTAGTGGGTGGGTGTGTATGAGGGTGGATGTTTGTATGTTAGTGGGTGGGTGTGTATGAGGGTGGATGTTTGCATGTTAGTGGGTGGGTGTGTATGAGGGTGGATGTTTGTATGTTAGTGGGTGGGTGTGTATGAGGGTGGATGTTTGTATGTTAGTGGGTGGGTGTGTATGAGGGTGGATGTTTGTATGTTAGTGGGTGGGTGTGTATGAGGGTGGATGTTTGTATGTTAGTGGGTGGGTGTGTATGAGGGTGGATGTTTGTATGTTAGTGGGTGGGTGTGTATGAGGGTGGATGTTTGTATGTTAGTGGGTGGGTGTGTATGAGGGTGGATTATTGTATGTTAGTGGGTGGATGTTTGTATGTTAGTGGGTGGGTGTGTATGATGGTGGATGTTTGTATATTAGTGGGTGGGTGTGTATGAGGGTGGATGTTTGTATGTTAGTGGGTGGGTGGGTGTGTATGAGGGTGGATGTTTGTATGTTAGTGGGTGGGTGTGTATGAGGGTGGATGTTTGTATGTTAGTGGGTGGGTGTGTATGAGGGTGGATGTTTGTATGTTAGTGGGTGGGTGTGTATGAGGGTGGATGTTTGCATGTTAGTGGGTGGGTGTGTATGAGGGTGGATGTTTGTATGTTAGTGGGTGGGTGTGTATGAGGGTGGATGTTTGTATGTTAGTGGGTGGGTGTGTATGAGGGTGGATGTTTGTATGTTAGTGGGTGGGTGTGTATGAGGGTGGATGTTTGTATGTTAGTGGGTGGGTGTGTATGAGGGTGGATGTTTGTATGTTAGTGGGTGGGTGTGTATGAGGGTGGATGTTTGTATGTTAGTGGGTGGGTGTGTATGAGGGTGGATTATTGTATGTTAGTGGGTGGATGTTTGTATGTTAGTGGGTGGGTGTGTATGATGGTGGATGTTTGTATATTAGTGGGTGGGTGTGTATGAGGGTGGATGTTTGTATGTTAGTGGGTGGGTGGGTGTGTATGAGGGTGGATGTTTGTATGTTAGTGGGTGGGTGTGTATGATGGTGGATGTTTGTATGTTAGTGGGTGGGTGTGTATGAGGGTGGATGTTTGTATGTTAGTGGGTGGGTGTGTATGATGGTGGATGTTTGTATGTTAGTGGGTGGGTGTGTATGATGGTGGATGTTTGTATGTTAGTGGGTGGGTGTGTATGATGGTGGATGTTTGTATGTTAGTGGGTGGGTGTGTATGAGGGTGGATGTTTGTATGTAAGTGGGTTTGAGCATTTTTGTGCACAATAATGCGGCCGTTAGATAATTTAAAAAATTTGGAGAGACAGGAAAATACATTTTTCTGGTCCCCACGTGGAGACAAAGGACTACACAGTATATGGACTTTATTTTTTATTGAACCTTTATTTAACTAGGCAAGTCAGTTAAGAACAGATTCTTATTTACAATGATGGCCTACCAGGGAACAGCGGGTTAACTGCCTTGTTCAGGGGCAGAACGACAGACTTTTACCTTGTCAGCTCTGGAATTCAATTCAGCAACATTTCGGTTACTAGCCCAACACGCTAACCACTGGGCTACCAGCCGCCCCAACCTTTCCGGTACTGGCCCAACGCGCTAACCACTGGGCTACCAGCCGCCCCAACCTTTTGGTTACTGGCCCAACGCGCTAACCACTGGGCTACCAGCCTCCCCAACCTTTTGGTTACTGGCCCAACACGCTAACCACTGGGCTACCAGCCGCCCCAACCTTTTGGTTACTGGCCCAACACGCTAACCACTGGGCTACCAGCCGCCCCAACCTTTTGGTTACTGGCCCAACACGCAAACCACTGGGCTACCAGCCGCCCCAACCTTTCTGTTACTGGCCCAACACGCTAACCACTGGGCTACCAGCCGCCCCAACCTTTCTGTTACTGGCCCAACGCGCTAACCACTGGGCTACCAGCCGCCCCAACCTTTCTGTTAATGGCCCAACACGCTAACCACTGGGCTGCCAGCCGCCGCAACCTTTCTGTTACTAGCCCAACACGCAAACCACTGGGCTACCAGCCGCCCCAACCTTTCTGTTACTAGCCCAATACGCAAACCACTGGGCTACCAGCCGCCCCAACCTTTCTGTTACTGGCCCAACGCGCTAACCACTGGGCTACCAGCCGCCTCAACCTTTTGGTTACTGGCCCAACGCGCTAACCACTGGGCTACCAGCCGCCCCAACCTTTTGGTTACTGGCCCAACACGCTAACCACTGGGCTACCAGCCGCCCCAACCTTTCTGTTACTGGCCCAACGCGCTAACCACTGGGCTACCAGCCGCCCCAACCTTTCTGTTACTAGCCCAACACGCAAACCACTGGGCTACCAGCCGCCCCAACCTTTCTGTTACTGGCCCAACGCGCTAACCACTGGGCTGCCAGCCGCCCCAACCTTTCTGTTACTAGCCCAACGCGCTAACCACTGGGCTACCAGCCGCACCAACCTTTCTGTTACTAGCCCAACACGCTAACCACTGGGCTACCAGCCGCCCCAACCTTTCTGTTACTGGCCCAACACGCTAACCACTGGGCTGCCAGCCGCCCCAACCTTTCTGTTACTGGCCCAACACGCTAACCACTGGGCTGCCAGCCGCCCCAACCTTTCTGTTACTGGCCCAACACGCTAACCACTGGGCTGCCAGCCGCCCCAACCTTTCTGTTACTGGCCCAACACGCTAACCACTGGGCTACCAGCCGCCCCAACCTTTCGGTTACTGGCCCAACACGCTAACCACTGGGCTGCCAGCCGCCCCAACCTTTCTGTTACTGGCCCAACACGCTAACCACTGGGCTAACAGCCGCCCCAACCTTTCTGTTACTGGCCCAATGCGCTAACCACTGGGCTAACAGCCGCCCCAACCTTTCTGTTACTGGCCCAACGCGCTAACCACTGGGCTAACAGCCGCCCCAACCTTTCTGTTACTGGCCCAACGCGCTAACCACTGGGCTAACAGCCGCCCCAACCTTTCTGTTACTGGCCCAACGCGCTAACCACTGGGCTACCAGCCGCCCCAACCTTTCTGTTACTGGCCCAACGCGCTAACCACTGGGCTACCAGCCACCCCAACCTTTCTGTTACTGGCCCAACGCGCTAACCACTGGGCTACCAGCCGCCCCAACCTTTCTGTTACTGGCCCAACGCGCTAACCACTGGGCTACCAGCCGCCCCAACCTTTCTGTTACTGGCCCAACGCGCTAACCACTGGGCTACCAGCCGCCCCAACCTTTCTGTTACTGGCCCAACTCGCTAACCACTAGGCTACATTTCTGAGGTGCTGCGACAAGGATTCACTATCTGGCATCCAAGTAGTTAAGTAACTGTTTTTGCTTGTTGAGACTAAACCACGCTAAAATAAAATAAAATATCTGAATGACAGTTTTAATAAGGAACTGCAGGATGTAATAGTGATTTACGATTCATGGTAGCATTCAGTTTGATATAAATAGTGACTAAAGGACTACATGTATAGACATGTACAGAGCTGCAGGGTCAACAAGTTTAATCTAAAGGGACTATATATATATATATATATATATATATATATATATATATATATATATATATATATATATATGTTTAAATCTAAATCCAACTCATAACCTTTCACACATATTTCACTGCATGGCCAATTCAGAGTTTGTATGTCTGACAACATTTGTCAGAAAAATAACATGTCCATTTTGGATGGCAACATGTGGTAAGACGCCCGCTTTGGGTCCTGTACAGCATGTGGTGAGAAATAGCCGTCGTCATTTTATACATCTGCGTACTGTATGGTGTATGATTTAATATAATCACACCAAAGAAAACAAGTGAAAGACAATACAGTACAGGTTTTAAAAACTGGTAAAAACGGTGTGCAGGTTGGAAACCAAAATGGGCTTATACAGTTGAAGTCGGAAGTTTACATACCCCTTAGCCAAATACATTTAAACTCAGTTGTTCACAATTCCTAATCATAGTACAAACTCCCTGTCTTAGGTCAGTTAGCATCACCACTTTATTTTAAGAATGAGAAATGTCAGAATAATAGCAGAGAGAATGATTTATTTCAGCTTTTATTTCTTTCATCACATTCCCAGTGGGTCAGAAGTTTACATACACTCAATTATTATTTGGTAGCATTGCCTAAATTGTTTAACTTGGGTCAAATGTTTTGGGTAGCCACAAGCTTCCCACAATAAGCTTCCCACAATACGAATTTTGGCCCATTCCTCCTGACAGAGCTGGTGTAACTGAGTCACAGACCTCCTTGCTCGCACACACTTTTTCAGCTCTGCCCATTTCAAATAGAATTGAGGTCAGGGCTTTGTGATGGCCACCCCAATACCTTGACTTTGTTGTCCTTGAGCCATTTTGCACTAAGTTGAATGTGCCTTTAAACAGCTTGGAAAATTCCAGGAAATTATGTCATGGCTTTAGAAGCTTCTGATAAGATAATTTACATAATTTGAGTCAATTGGAGGTGGACCTGTGGATGTATTTTAAGGCCTACCTTCAAACTCAGTGCCTCTTTGCTTGACATCATGGGGAAATCAAAAGAAATCAGCCAAGAGCTCAGAAAAAAAATTAAACACCATAGGGACTGGTGCACTTGACAAAATAGATAAAAGGATGACACGTCCTGATCTCCATCAGATGCCTTGAATATTTCTGAAGGATCTCTGTCATAATGAAGTTTCTGGGGGGGGAGTGGGTCACAAAGGCGGGTTTCTCAGTTCCAAAAAGCCACAACTAGATGAAAGGGTGAACCAATTGGTTGATTGAGGAAGTCGCCCAGCTGTTTGGCACCAAAATTGGGTGCACCACGTTTCTTTTAATGTTGGTTCTTCACTTCAGGAGGAAAAACATTTGGTAACATTTTCTAAAAACTTCTAATTAATAAGTCATTAATAAACTAAAATATAAGTAGTGTATGCATTATTCATAAATGAGTACTTAATAAACTTAAGTAAATATTTATCACAATTTTTTATGAACATTATTAGAAAGTGTTTCCAAACATACATTTCAAAACCTAATAAAAAATCAAGACTTCTCCTCTGCTTTAAATAAAGTATACTGGCACAGATGTAAACAGGCTGAAAAGCTCAAACCAGATTGTCCTACAGTCTGCAGATGGGTCGTTAACTGAGAAAAGCTCAAACCAGATTGTCCTGCAGACTGCAGATGGATCGTTAACTGAGAAAAGCTCAAACCAGATGGTTCCTGCAGTCTGCAGATGGATCGTTAACTGAGAAAAGCTCAAACCAGATGGTTCCTGCAGTCTGCAGATGGATCGTTAACTGAGAAAAGCTCAAACCAGATTGTCCTGCAGACTGCAGATGGATCGTTAACTGAGAAAAGCTCAAACCAGATTGTTCTGCAGTCTGCAGATGGATCGTTAAGTGAGAAAAGCTCAAACCAGATTGTCCTGCAGACTGCAGATGGATTGTTAACTGAGAAAAGCTCAAACCAGATTGTCCTGCAGTCTGCAGATGGATCGTTAACTGAGAAAAGCACAAACCAGATTGTCCTGCAGTCTGCAGATGGATCGTTAACTGAGAAAAGCACAAACCAGATTGTCCTGCAGACTGCAGATGGGTCGTTAAGTGAGAAAAGCACAAAATTGCCAGAAATGGCACTCACTGAACCATTCCGCCAGACAGACAACTCAAGGGCATGCTTGTCAATGTTACCACCGCGTATGTCATTGACCGGTTTTCTGAATGAGCTTCTCTAGCCTTGTATTGACAGCTGTGGTTTTTGAACAGAGCATCAGCATGGCCCTGCTTTTATAATGATCAAAAACTCAGAATGCCATCAGATGGGGTTTCTGCTTTATATTGACTGTTGGAGTGACAAGGAACCTTAACCCCTTAAACTAAGAAGCAGAGAGTGATAATGCTAGTCTAGGAAGCCCAAAGCGAAAACACATGGACCATCAGTCTTGAAAGGTGGTATCAAGATAGTACTTCAGGGTCTTTAGGCTTGTAGTCGTGGCCCTTCCTGGGACTTAAGCAAAAACCCTGCTGATTTAAGGGAGGAAATTGTCAAAACATCCAAGAGACTACTTGTATACGGTTGCGTAGCGCTTCCTTTTTTCAATGTTTGGGTCATCACTCTCCTTGTGTATCAATCTTGGTCGGAGAACCATGATGTCCGTTCCTTATGCGGTGGTAAAGTCGGTCGTGAGCAACTCAGCATTCTGAGTGTATATCAATTCCTGAGAAAAATTTGATTGCGAAGGCTACCAATGAGGCTGAGTGAAATGGAAGGGCCTAATGGTTCCTCTTTGAGTGTAGATGCTAAGTGCTTTAATGGAGCACTATGGGGCCCGTCTGAATCCCTACTGGAGGAGAGAGAAACAGGCAGACCAGGCTGAGGGACAGATGTAGGCCTAGCTTCGGAAACATTGATCTTCCTTCAGCTATCTGGAAGACCCTGGGATCGCTGTCTACATGGTGAACAGCAGACCAGCCGGGAGTCCTGTCTACCTGGAGAACAGCAGACCCCCTGGGAGTCCTGTCTACCTGGAGAACAGCAGACCCCCTGGGAGTCCTGTCGAACTGATGAACAGCAGACCCCCTGGGAGTCCTGTCTAACTGATGAACAGCAGACCCCCTGGGAGTCCTGTCTAACTGATGAACAGCAGACCCCCTGGGAGTCCTGTCTAACTGATGAACAGCAGACCCACTGGGAGTCCTGTCTAACTGATGAACAGCAGACCCACTGGGAGTCCTGTCTACCTGGAGAACAGCAGACCCCCTGGGAGTCCTGTCTACCTGGAGAACAGCAGACCCCCTGGGAGTCCTGTCTAACTGATGAACAGCAGACCCACTGGGAGTCCTGTCTAACTGATGAACAGCAGACCCCCTGGGAGTCCTGTCTAACTGATGAACAGCAGGCCCCCTGGGATCTCTGTCTACCTGGAGAACAGCAGACCCCCTGGGAGTCCTGTCTAACTGATGAACAGCAGGCCCCCTGGGAGTCCTGTCTAACTGATGAACAGCAGACCCACTGGGAGTCCTGTCTAACTGATGAACAGCAGACCCCCTGGGAGTCCTGTCTAACTGATGAACAGCAGACCCCCTGGGAGTCCTGTCTAACTGATGAACAGCAGACCCACTGGGAGTCCTGTCTAACTGATGAACAGCAGGCCCCCTGGGATCTCTGTCTACCTGGAGAACAGCAGACCCCCTGGGAGTCCTGTCTAACTGATGAACAGCAGGCCCCCTGGGTTCCCTGTCTACCTGCCCTGACTAAATGATGAACAGCAGGCCCCCTGGGTTCCCTGTCTACCTGCCCTGACTAACTGATGAACAGCAGGCCCCCTCAGGATCTTCAAGAAGATATCCAGCTACGCCAACCAAGAAGTGTCTCTTTTCCCGCCCTAAATGGACAAGCCCTCCCTTTGTCCTTGGACAAACCTTAACCCCTCCTATTAGAAAGGGCTGTGGAGCAGGGAGTTGTGTGAAGAACCTCAAAGCCTTCCAGAGGAGAAAGGCTTTTGAAGGCAAAACCTGGGGATTATGTGGAGATCCCTTACGGTTCCCCCACAAAACTGGCCCAAAAGAGAAATCAGCCCTCCTTTTCACAGTCCATCACAGTAACCGCTCCCATTGAGATGTAAAATGATCGGGAAATGGATACGGGATCACTCCGATGGAATCAGACCGATAAAGGTGATGGTGATAGGAGAATCCGTTTTCATTTAAATGGATCGAGATAGGGCTACTTGAAGTCCTGTTAACTCCAACTTAGCTCTAAAAAGGAGCATTTGCATGAGGTTCCATATCGCTGTAAGGGTGTTGAATAAAATACATAGATAGATTGGCTTTATCAACTATTATCACAGTTGAAACTATATAATAAAACACACTGTTGTTGAAAACAAAGGATAAATCCAGTGGTGGAAAAAGTATTCAATTGTCATACTTGAGTAAAAGTAAAGAAACCTTAACAGAAAACGACTCAAGTAAAAGTTAGTCACCCTGTAAAATACTACTTGAGCAAAAGTATAAAAGTCTAAATAAAATGTAATTACTAAAATGTACTTAAGTATCAAAAGTAAAAGTATAAACCATTTCAACTTGGTTATATTACTAGGCAAGTCAGTTAAGAACACATCCTTATTTTCAATGATGGCCTGGGAACAGTGGGTTAACTGCCTTTTTCAGGGGCAGAACAACAGATTTTTACCTTGTCAGCTCAGGGATTTGATCTCACAACCTTTCAGTTACAAGTACAAGGCTCTAACCACTAGGCTACCTGCTGCCCCGGACAGCCAGGCCTACCCTCCAACATTCAGACATCATTTACAAACGAAGCATGTGTTTAGTGAGTCTGGCAGATCAGAGGCAGTAGGGATGACCAGGGATGTTCTCTTGATAAGTGAGTGAATTAGACTTTTTTTCCTGTCCTGCTAAGCATTCAAAATGTAATGAGTACCTTTGGGTGTCAGGGAAAATGTATGGAGAAAATAACGTATCATTTTCTTTAGGAACGTAGTGAAGTAAAAGTTGTCAAAAATATAAATAGTAAAGTAAAGTACAGATACCCCCACAAAATACTTTAGTACTTTAAAGTATTTTTACTAAAGTACTTTACACCACTGAATAATTGTAAATGAAAAAGCTGTGTACGTCTATGGTCCTAGGTCTCAAGCCATCTTTTAGAAGCTTGTTTTTCCATTAACCAACCATGTTTCCCCATCCTGTAAGGGTACTTGTCTTTTAAGCAGCACTAATCTTGAAAGGCCAATCACAACTGTCAGCAACAATACAATCGTCCCTCAATACCCTTCCTCCAGCAAAGTGGCTACTATCCCCTGAAAAATGCATTGACTAATTAAAGTACCATCTCCAACTAAGGGGACCCCCGATGTGTTGGGTGACAGTCAATCTAGGGATCAGTCCCAAGAGAACATTCGTGGGGCTCCATTAAATGTAGGGTGGTCTCCCCTAAAGAGCCCTATCTATCCCATTAAAAGTAGGGTGGTCTCCCCTAAAGAGCCCTATCTATCCCATTAAAAGTAGGGTGGTCTCCCCTGAAGAGCCCTATCTATCCCATTAAAAGTAGGGTGGTCTCCCCTAAAGAGCCCTATCTATCCCATTAAAAGTAGGGTGGTCTCCCCTGAAGAGCCCTATCTATCCCATTAAAAGTAGGGTGGTCTCCCCTGAAGAGCCCTATCTATCCCATTAAAAGTAGGGTGGAGCCCTATCTATCCCATTAAAAGTAGAGTGGTCTCCCCTAAAGAGCCCTATCTATCCCATTAAAAGTAGAGTGGTCTCCCCTAAAGAGCCCTATCTATCCCATTAAAAGTAGAGTGGTCTACCCTAAAGAGCCCTATCTATCCCATTAAAAGTGGGGTGGTCTCCCCTAAAGAGCCCTATCTATCCCATTAAAAGTAGAGTGGTCTCCCCTAAAGAGCCCTATCTATCCCATTAAAAGTAGGGTGGTCTCCCCTAAAGAGCCCTATCTATCCCATTAAAAGTAGGGTGGTCTCCCCTAAAGAGCCCTATCTATCCCATTAAAAGTAGGGTGGTCTCCCCTAAAGAGCCCTATCTATCCCATTAAAAGTAGAGTGGTCTCCCCTAAAGAGCCCTATCTATCCCATTAAAAGTAGAGTGGTCTCCCCTAAAGAGCCCTATCTATCCCATTAAAAGTAGAGTGGTCTACCCTAAAGAGCCCTATCTATCCCATTAAAAGTAGAGTGGTCTCCCCTAAAGAGCCCTATCTATCCCATTAAAAGTAGAGTGGTCTCCCCTAAAGAGCCCTATCTATCCCATTAAAAGTAGAGTGGTCTACCCAAAAGAGCCCTATCTATCCCATTAAAAGTAGAGTGGTCTCCCCTAAAGAGCCCTATCTATCCCATTAAAAGTAGAGTGGTCTACCCAAAAGAGCCCTATCTATCCCATTAAAAGTAGGGTGGTCTCCCCAAAAGAGCCCTATCTATCCCATTAAAAGTAGGGTGGTCTCCCCAAAAGAGCCCTATCTGTCCCATTAAAAGTAGGGTGGTCTCCCCTAAAGAGCCCTATCTATCCCATTAAAAGTAGAGTGGTCTCCCCTAAAGAGCCCTATCTATCCCATTAAAAGTAGGGTGGTCTCCCTAAAGAGCCCTATCTATCCCATTAAAAGTAGGGTGGTCTCCCCTAAAGAGCCCTATCTATCCCATTAAAAGTAGGGTGGTCTCCCCTAAAGAGCCCTATCTATCCCATTAAAAGTAGGGTGGTCTCCCCTAAAGAGCCCTATCTATCCCATTAAAAGTAGAGTGGTCTCCCCTAAAGAGCCCTATCTATCCCATTAAAAGTAGGGTGGTCTCCCCTAAAGAGCCCTATCTATCCCATTAAAAGTAGGGTGGTCTCCCCTAAAGAGCCCTATCTATCCCATTAAAAGTAGGGTGGTCTCCCTAAAGAGCCCTATCTATCCCATTAAAAGTAGGGTGGTCTCCCCTAAAGAGCCCTATCTATCCCATTAAAAGTAGGGTGGTCTCCCCAAAAGAGCCCTATCTATCCCATTAAAAGTAGGGTGGTCTCCCCAAAAGAGCCCTATCTATCCCATTAAAAGTAGGGTGGTCTCCCCAAAAGAGCCCTATCTATCCCTTGTGTGTCGTTGCACCGTTCAAAAGCACACCTTTGTTTTGGGGGCCCGTAACTCGACTTAACGGTGGGATGAACAAGAAAAGGGACTCCCTAATCCTATTAGTGTAGCACCTGAGCTGGAATGGCTAATCCTGTTTAAACTCACTCCACAGGCTCTGTGATCTCCCCATGTCCTGGTGTACAGCTGGCTCCACCGCCGTCCCGAGGTGAGACCGCGCTTAAGTATCGCACCGGAGCGGAGGCCGAGCGCTGAGAGATCCCGCCGCCACCTGGGTTACCGCTGTCCCGAGGTGAGTATCGCACCGGAGCGGAGGCCGAGCGCCGAGAGATCCCGCCGCCACCTGGGTTACCGCTGTCCCGAGGTGAGTATCGCACCGGAGCGGAGGCCGAGCGCCGAGAGATCCCGCCGCCACCTGGGTTACCGCTGTCCGGGTTTCACACACCACCAAGTATCTCACCCAGGTATTGTCAGATATTCGTACTTCCCTACTGTAAAGGCATACAGTGGTGGAAAATGTATTCAATTGTCATGCTTGAGTAAAAGTAAAGATACCTTAATAAAAAATGACTTAAGTAAAAGTGAAAGTCACCCAGTAAAATACTACTTGAGTAAAAGTCTAAAAGTGTTTGGTTTTAAATGCAATTGCTAAAATATACTTAAGTATCAAAAGTAAAAGTATAAATAATTTCAAATTCCTTATATGAAGCAAACCAGACGGCACGGTTTTCTTGTTTTTATTTATGTGCGGATAGCCGGTGGCACACAACAACACTCAGACACAATTTACAAATGAAGCATTTGTGTTTAGTGAATCCACCAGATCAGAGGCAGTAGGGAAGACAAGGGATGTTCCCTTGATAAGTGTGTGTGAATAGGACCATTTTCTTTTCCTGCTAAGTATCAAAATGTAATGAGTACTTTTGGGTGTCAGGGAAGATGTATGGAGTAAAAAGTACATCATTTTCTTTTGGATTGTAGTTAAGTAAAAGTAGTCAAAAATATAAATAGTAAAGTACCGATACTCGACTTTACACAACTGCAGGCATTCAGATGCGTAGAGATGCTATTGTGAGGTGTTCTCCTGCAGTGTTGGCCAAAAGGGCAGATTGCAGATGCATTGGGAAGCGGTATTTCTATACATTTTAGTCGGCTTTGTGCGTTTGAGGTTAATGTGCTCAGAATGTAGTATCTCCTATACAGTACAGTGTTACGCTGAAACGGTTTGAAATGTGCAGAGACATTTAATGAAGAGAAAACAATGAAGGGTAATTATAGTGGTATGCAGTCATAAGATGCAGTGCCCCAGTATTACTGTAAATAATATCTCCCATATTACCACACTTTGTTTCCACGTCATCATTTGTGCACATTTCTATACAACTGTTTTATTTTCAAGCTCCGCTAGTCCTAAATGAAGAGACTGAATCCCAAACAAACATATCTAAACCGTGAGACTGCAACGATTCTCTCACCGATCTTTGTAACCAACTTTCAGTGCTCATTTCCCCTACTCATGGAGAGATTCTGGAGCATGCGCTGTGACAACCCTCGCTCCGTTTCCATTCCAGTCATGTTCTCTCTCTCTCTCTCTCTCTCTCTCTCTCTCTCTCTCTCTCTCTCTCTCTCTCTCTCTCTCTCTCTCTCTCTCTCTCTCTCTCTCTCTCTCTCTCTCTCTCTCTCTCTCTCTCTCTCTCTCTCTGCTCAGTCAAGAGGTCACCTCTATTAGTCTCTCTGTGAATTCAGGACTTCAGTGTCACAAGAAACACAGAAAATGTCAATTCTTTGGAAAAGCTGAACGTGATTGCCGGAGATATTAAAGGATTCATGTCAGCCCACTTCTAGCTCTGTGACTGGAGAGGAGAAAAGAGCAGAAGAGAGGTGCCAGTACAGCATGTGCAGTTGTTGAAATCAAATCTCCTCAGTTGGTACCAAAGTCCGGTGTCATACCTGACATCAGTTCACATATGGAATCGTCACTGACCCAATAGTACTGCAAAGACCATAATACCAAGCCGGGTGGAGGAAAAACTGTCCTTTTGTGCAGCTTAAAGCTCTCGTCTCTTCTTTTCAGATCACAAGCATCCTCACTGGATGATGTACTTATTCATAAAACTTCAGTGTCCTAATAAACAAAATAGTGGACACTTGAAGCGTAATTTCATTTAATATTTTGTAGTGATTGAGAGAGATTGTTAAAAAGTATGCGATATGGAAAAGAATTAAAAAATGACCATCTATGACGAAGGAATGAGACACAGGGACAGCAGGAGGTTCTGTAGTGGGTTATACAACACCTTCTCCGACTACTGTATATGTCAGAAGATGCATTTTGGGAAATGTATGCTGTGCTGGCATCCATCATCTGATCACATCACTGGGGGATACTAATCATCAGATTCTACAGCCAAATGGAAGACTTTTCTTTCATATTTACTTGGCATTAATACAAAATGGTCTAAGAGAATGACATATTATACACATACTGTACACCCTTTTACCCCGTGCCTTCCTAACATATTCAGTATTTGGAACAATGTACACTTCTGTTTGTACTGTCTGTACGCCCTCCCTCCCACTCTCCATGAGAACGACAGGCTCTGTACCCAACTCCCTCCCACTCTCCATGAGAACGACAGGCTCTGTACCCAACTCCCTCCCTCTCACCCTCCATGAGAACGACAGGCTCTGTACCCAACTCCCTCCCTCCCACTCTCCATGAGAACGACAGGCTATGTACCCAACTCCCTCCCTCCCACTCTCCATGAGAACGACAGGCTCTGTACCCCACTCCCTCCCTCCCACTCTCCATGAGAACGACAGGCTCTGTACCCAACTCCCTCCCACTCTCCATGAGAACGAAAGGCTCTGTACCCAACTCCCTCCCACCCTCCATGAGAACGACAAGCTCTGTATCCAACTCCCTCCCTCCCACTCTCCATGAGAACGACAGGCTCTGTACCCAACTCCCTCCCACCCTCCATGAGAATGACAGGCTCTGTATCCAACTCCCTCCCTCCCACCCTCCATGAGACCGACAGGCTCTGTATCCAACTCCCTCCCTCCCTCCCACCCTCCATGAGAACGACAGGCTCTGTACCCAACTCCCTCCCACTCTCCATGAGAACGACAGGCTCTGTACCCAACTCCCTCCCACTCTCCATGAGAACGACAGGCTCTGTACACAACTCCCTCCCTCTCACCCTCCATGAGAACAACAGGCTCTGTATCCAACTCCCTCCCACCCTCCATGAGAACGACAGGTTCTGTACCCAACTCCCCCCACTCTCCATGAGAACCACAGGCTCTGTACCCAACTCCCTCCCTCCCACTCGCCATGAGAACCACAGGCTCTGTACCCACCCCCCCCCCCTCTCCATGAGAACCACAGGCTCTGTACCCAACCCCCCCCCCCCACTCTCCATGAGAACCACAGGCTCGGTACCCAACTCCCTCCCTCTCACCCTCCATGAGAACCACAGGCTCTGTATCCAACTCCCTCCCTCCCACCCTCCATGAGAACGACAGGTTCTGTACCCAACCCCCCCCCCCCCCACTCTCCATGAGAACCACAGGCTCTGTACCCAACCCCCCCCACTCTCCATGAGAACCACAGGCTCTGTACCCAACCCCCCCCACTCTCCATGAGAACCACAGGCTCTGTACCCAACCCCCCCCACTCTCCATGAGAACCACAGGCTCTGTACCCAACCCCCCCCCACTCACCATGAGAACCACAGGCTCTGTACCCAACCCCCCCCCCCCCCCCACTCTCCATGAGAACCACAGGCTCTGTACCCAACTCCCTCCCTCCCACTCTCCATGAGAACGACAGGCTTGACATGTCTGCTATTCTGAAAATAAAGCTCCCAGATGACTTGAGCGCAATGCTACACTTTCACAAGCTTCTCATTCCCTGTCTCCGTTCTTTCTCTCTCCAAATCTCTAGTTGTTTAAAGGTCAATGCTTACTGTGCACTGTGGTATAGCAAATCCGTGCCCTCTCACTTCAAGACAGAACCACGTGTGCCAAAGTCATCGCTCGTTCACCCCATCACACGTTTTGTTTTAGCTGTGTATTACTCTTATCATTGAGGTATTCATATTGAACTCAAAGATGGGTAGACCCATAGACTTAATATATATTTTGCAACATTTCATTTTGAGGTTGTTGGTTTTTTTGCACACTACTTTGCACACACACAAATGTTTTTAATTTAATCAAAGCGGTTGTCATGGAAAATTGTAATTGTATGTGTCCACATAACTAAGTATGTGACTAACCTGTCCTATTATAATCTCCTGTTCTTGGGAGTATAATCCTGTGTTGTAAACCAGTTTGCTCAAGTGTCCTTGTATAAATAAAAAGAGTCCCACACAAGAACAGGAACTATAAAGATATGTGCTTATCACCCAATGCTTCAGAATTCAGACTGTCTACACTGCGCTGTGTAACTCTGTTATTCTCTCTGAGCTCAGAAATAAAGAATTTTGGTTTGACTTGGACTCCAAGGTTTGACTTGATATATCCACCACAAGGTATTTTCCATATTGTTATTGGCACCAATCTCCAAAGCCCAACAGAAAAACATATGTATTGTGAACTACTAAGCATTTTCTCTTGCTCTATAACATGCTAAATAAACTACTGTATACATAAACAACTCACTAATTCCTTGTTTCAGAATCAACTAAAGAACTGCATGACCCATTTAATGTTACCTAATACCTACACGCAGTTTAAGATTTCTAACAGCGAGTTGTCCTTCTGGTGCCGACTGTTTTCTGTAGTCCATGTATTTGAGTTTACGATTGAGTAGTGTTACTACTTGACAGTGTAAGGCGTATAGTATAAAACTGTTTTCTGTAGTCCATGTATTTGAGTTTACGATTGAGTAGTGTTACTACTTGACAGTGTAAGGCGTATAGTATAAAACTGTTTTCTGTAGTCCATGTATTTGAGTTTACGATTGAGTAGTGTTACTACTTGACAGTGTAAGGCGTATAGTATAAAACTGATTTATGTTGTTTTATTTTTTTAATCTACAAAAACAAGTGAACTAATCAAGGAAATATGAAAAATAAAAATAAAACATGTTTGCGACATTTAAAATCCAAATAAACATACGTTGTTTTTTCTGTAAATCACTAATCAATATCAAAATAGTGGAATAAATATTGTTAACATTTCAATAAAAAACTGTTAAGAGGTTATATATTTAGCTACATAATGTTGCCCAGCAATCAAACATTTATTTTAATTTAGATCAATATAGAAATGCAGTAATTCAAATTAGAATAATTCAAATCTGTTTTTCAAAAATGTAAAACAAAGACAGGTTAACATGTTAACATATTATCATAATAATTGAATCCAGAAAAATATAATGAAATATATTCAAAAACTACAAATATTAATTGTCTTGAAAGATATTTGACCAAGCGACCGATTGCCTTTTTTTATTGTTCAATTTTAGTAAACTTAATAGTCAACCAATCAATAAAATGATTGCAACAATGGAAACATTGGACGCTGAAATATAGGCCTATGCCGATCTACATACTGTAGACTGTACCTCATTATGTTACTTTCTGGCCTCCATTTACGTCAAGTTTACAAGACTACCTTTGGGGGTTGAGGGTTGGACGATCATGCACAGGACATTTTGTTTAATCAGTGAAAACATATTCTTCTACGTAGTGATATAAACATGATTAACGTGTTCTAATCTATGCCTCAATCCAGAACTAACACTTAAATTCAAAGTACACATCTGTGCTAATACATTCCTGCGTACCTTTTCACAGAAATACAATTAACATACCAGAACATCATTCCTCTGAGACTGGTTTAACCCTTCTTAATTATTTTACAGTCTGAAGTGCACTCTTTTTTCACTGGGAAGAAACATTGATTTGTTTCCGTTGTGTCATTTGAGTTTAATCAAACCTTTATTAAGTGTTCAACGTAGAAAGCATAGTAAAA
This sequence comes from Oncorhynchus gorbuscha, assembly GCF_021184085.1. NCBI lineage: Eukaryota > Metazoa > Chordata > Actinopteri > Salmoniformes > Salmonidae > Oncorhynchus > Oncorhynchus gorbuscha. Next base: position 66,081 of record NW_025745573.1, on the reverse strand, counting down.
GGCGCAAGGACTCAACCCTGTGAATCTCTGTTGGAGGGAAGGATAGTGTAGTTAGAATCCTGCTACAGCAGTACAGTAGAGGTAATCCTATGACTTCACTGATTCAGTTTAATTCTTTTCTCCTACATATATATTCGATATACACCCTACGGATGGAGCAACATCTTGTTCAATCCCATTAGCAATATATTCTCTTTGTCCGGCCGAACAAATGAATGTTGAAGGAAAAACTCTTGAGAAAAGTCGTAAAAGTCTTACAGGCAATATGCAGGTACTGCTGAAGCCTTCCTGTCTCTTAGACCGCTTGTATTTAATATGCTTCCCTGGCCTCTGTTTCCCTACACATTCAACGGGGAAAGTTTGTCATTGCCGTAACATGTTGTTTTCGTGATTGTATATGGTGCTGCGTGGGTACCAAGAGGATGCAGAAGTGGCTTCTTATTTTGAAAGGGTGCTCCATCACCCCACAAGTAATCCACCACTTCATAACTCAACATAAATGGATGAGCGAAGGACATTTACCTAAAAACGGTCTAAAATGCCTTTTATAGTTCTGAAGGAACACCTCCACTCTCCATTATAGTAATTCAATTAATTATCTTCTGAGGATATAAGCCAAATCACAGCCTGAAGAAGGAGTAATGAAGAGAGAGGGAGAGCTTTATGCCCAAATTACATCAATAAACGTAAACTATTACAGCAGAATCACTTAGGAAAACACCATCATTACTTTTACGAGCGGCAGTCCGAATTCGACAACGGGCATTGCATTTATCAAATGATGGGCAATATTTTTACAAGCAAGAAGCCATTAGGATGTTCATGTTCAAGCAATTAGCTGCTGTCCGGTTTAATTGTGATTGGCGGTAGAGTAATATAGGAATAGAATTACATCTAATATATGATAATATAATAATATATGCCATTTAGCAGACGCTTTTATCCAAAGCGACTTACAGTCATGTGTGCATACATTCTACGTATGGGTGGTCCCGGGAATTGAACCCACTACCCTGGCGTTACAAGCGCCATGCTCTACCAACTGAGCTACAGAAGGACTATATATATACACAATGGGCAGGAAAGTGTAAAACAACATGATAGCAGTACACCATCAACATCTAAAATAATTCAGAGCTAGTTACAGAGCTAGTTACAAAGCTAGTTTCAGAGCTAGTTACACAGCTAGTTTCAGAGCTAATTACAGAGCTAGTTTCAGAGCTAGCTACAGAGCTAGTTACAGAGCTAGTTTCAGAGCTCGTTTCAGAGCTCGTTTCAGAGCTCGTTACAGAGCGAGTTTCAGAGCTCGTTACAGAGTTAGTTTCAGAGCTCGTTACAGAGCTAGTTTCAGAGCTAGTTACAGAGCTAGTTTCAGAGCTCGTTTCAGAGCTAGTTACAGAGCTAGTTTCAGAGCTAGCTACAGAGTTAGTTTCAGAGCTAGTTATAGAGCTAGTTTCAGAGCTAGTTTCAGAGCTAGTTACAGAGCTAATTACAGAGCTAGTTTCAGAGATAGTTTCAGAGATAGTTTCAGAGCTAGCACAGTACTCAAGAAAGGAAAAAAAGAACAGGCGAGAGAAGCAGATAGACTGGACTCTCATCCCCTGGAGGCTTTCGAAAGGTAACACTGTTCCAATATATCCTAAATCTGCTAAATTAAAGAAACCGACAAAGTGATTTTTTTATGGAAACAAAAATGTGTAAAACAAAAGTCCATAGGCCTATCCTGGGCTGAGAGTGGTGGAGAGAAACACCAGTTTGCACAGTTCAAACATAATAAAGGCAGTATGTGGTTAGGGGGCTTTACTCACAACCCTGATTTCCTTTTTGAAAATGTTGCAGTTCAGTTCTGAACACCTAGCGAAGTTCAAAGTTTCTAGCTCTCTTGGTACACAAGACTGCTTATGTGCAAAGAGAATGTGGGTCAGGCATTAAAATGCATGAGCATTGTATAAGGAATGACGAAGTGCTGATAAGCACTGTTGGGAAGTACAAAAAAATGGTTTAAAACAATGGTATAAAACAAACAAGAGTAAAAGGTCTTACAAATGGGCATTTACCTTTTGATTCTAAATAAAAGAGCTATGCTGAATAAATGAAACGGCAGCCATTACTCGTTGTTCTTCACTATTTGAGATCCTGACGGCAAGATAGTCTGCTCTGTGCCATGCGGAACCAGGCCGACAAACTCACCACATAGTTTACTGTCTGCCACCAATGTGACCAGTACAGTCATATTCAGTGTCCCGACACAGGTGGGGGACAATGGAAGGGAGGTTCACAAGAAGTTGGTGACAGACTGACTGAACAAACAGGACATCCGAGTCACAAGAAACTGTACATTTGTTCAGCACCCATGTCTCAGAGAGATAATAAAAGAACAGAAAAGCAATACACTCCTGTCCAGAGTCTAAATGTGTAATCTCTGACACATCAAACGCAATTTCACAAACAACCATCTAGGCCATTGCCTAAGTCAAAAATACTATTACTTTCAAAGGATTCTATATTTTTCTAACAAATTGTGATGCGTCAGTAGAGTAATATAGATAATCATTGTTCGATACAAATAACTGAAGAATGGTAATGTTTTTGTCTAGCATTTAACATGAGGACAAGGACAGTAAACCAGCCCGATTCATCATGTCCGACATTAGCATAACCTTGATTAACATTGGAAATGAAATGCTGTATCTTACCAAATGAAGCAGGCTTTGAACTCATACACTCTCAGGGTCATTTTATTTAATGAAGCTTTGAACCTAGATTACTGATTAGTAAATTCCTCTTTCATACCAATTGCTTTTGTAGATATTATGCACCAACTTTAATCTTTAATGAGATGTAAGAGCCCTTTAATGTTACATTGTGCCAGGCCATTAACGTCCAATTCAATATAAAAATAATTATTCCATTCCAAGGCAATTTTCAGATTTGGAAGTGAAACTTTTTATTGCATTTTCATTAAGATGGGCATATGGTCTTATGTTTTCTAGAGAAGAGAAGAAAAAGTTTCATTCATTTTTTGTCAAAGTTTTTCCCAGAAATTCTTTCACTAGCCTGCTACTAAAATCTCTTGGAGGATGAATTCTAAATTCAGAGCCAAACGAGTGCATGACCTATAATTAAAAAACAGGAACATCATTGGAATAGTTAGAAACAGAGATGGCCTTCCATCTGATATAAATGAGGAGGCATTTGAAATGGCTCCACATTAGGGCTGTCTAAAAGGAGGTTGTGTTTCGTACAGTGAACATAGCAGACAATATTTTCATTTCATCAAATTCCCTAACTAACAAATATACTGAGGCTTGTGCTCTGTCATGGAAAATGCCAATTTCCCGGGTTCGAAAAAAAAAGGAGGAACTTTTATCAAGACACAAATCAATTACATTTATTATGTCCTCTTAGTCTATGGCGGTCTCTCAATAACAGTATATTACTGTGAAAAAACGTCAGTGTTTCCACAGCAACTGACCCAATCATGGCATAGACCTGTAGTCTCAACCCTGTCGACAACTCAACCCTGTTTTGTTGAGGGTCCAGTACATTCCTGTCCATGCTCATGTCATGAAGTACTGGTGAGAAAGAGGCATTGGTTTTTGACCTTCAGAAACAGGTCTCCCATTAAAGAGGCATTGGTTTTTGACCTTCAGAAACAGGTCTCCCATTAAAGAGGCATTGGTTTTTGCCCTTCAGAAACAGGTCTCCCATTAAAGAGGCATTGGTTTTTGACCTTCAGAAACAGGTCTCCCATTAAAGAGGCATTGGTTTTTGACCTTCAGAAACAGGTCTCCCATTAAAGAGGCATCGGTTTTTGACCTTCAGAAATGGGTCTCCCATTAAAGAGGTATGGGGTTTTAACAAAACAGTAGAGCGCATTGTGTTATCCAAGGAATTGTAGATTTCATACACAGAGAAGTAGGGATGGCATTGCATGCGCCACTCTCATGAAACATGAAATTAATTACGAGCGCATAGAGGGATGCTGAGTTGTACACACCCAGACCAAGTGACCCGTAAAGTGCTGTCCAATTTAAATTGAAAACTCAATTAATGTCAAATGACTAGATAGATAAACTGGGAACAGATTTAGGACAGTTTGCTACTGCCTGTGAGCGAGGGGCCAGTGTGGTTTCAATGCAGAACTCCATTAGAGAAACACAATGCATTACACTTCATTCAGCGCTTAGACACCGGTGTCATATCTTCATATCTGAAGCTTTAAAACAATTAAACAGGAATTTCATTTTTACTGTAGCTAACAAATGTAACTTTTCATTGCATTTTTGTCATTTTTGTGTTACAAATACAAGAAATCAGCTACAGTAGAAATGCACAACAAATTGTAGTAGACATAACAGCAGTACCAACAGAGGAGGAAGAAACCCTTTGGGGACAACCACTACCTGTATATGTACTGTTTAAACCATGAGAAACATGGCACTTTTACAACCTCGCTTTTCCTAACCAGCATAAGCAAAAACATGAATTCTACATCAATAACGAATACAAATGTACGTATTTTAACGTTTCTTTAAACTGCTCTAAAATCGGCTACTTAGTCCTTAAAAGGCAGTGGTTCTAGTCCTGTATTCAGAGGACGTATATGTGAATGTGAGCAGAGCATTGTGGGAAGAAAACATGTGATTCATTCCAGTTCTCTCCCCTTGGCCATCAGTTTTGGCATTGAGCCAAGTGATGCTTCTTCACTTTCAAAGGTGTGAGGTTAAAGCATGGAACTCATTATTACATTGTGAAGGCGGTTAAAGTTCTGAATTTTCTTATTAAATTCTTGTTTTAAAGTAAACAAACTATCTGTCAACACCAATTGATAATTGACTGTAGTTCAAGCTAGATTCAATTTAGCTTGAAAACCATTTGACACAATGAAACGGTTATTGGTAACTTGCTGCAATCATCGTCCCTGTTCCTTTGTCTTGGCTCTCGACACATCAAAAATGAAGGTCTTCCTACCATGAATGAGAAAATGGCGGACGATGTTGCTGAGCAGAGCAAAACCTATCCAACGCCACCTAGAGGAACCCCAAGCTATCATTGCACAGCCACAAACTCCAAGGTCATAGCACCTCAAGCCGATTTTCATGATTTCAAAAGTGTTTCCTTCGTCATAGACTTCAAATCTTCCAAAAAAACCTACAATCATTGAGTACTATATAATCTGGTGTGTCCTCCCAGACCAGCTCCCACTACCATTTCCCTTCAATACTCTCCAATAACCTTAGTGAAACTAGGTCAGAAAGGAGGGACCTTATGAGGAAAGCAGATATAACAAAGCATGGCGTTAAGTTTAGTTTAGTAAGCAGAATGGAGAGCAACAGTATAAATTTTTATTATTTCTTAGAGTAAATCCGTCAGACAGCTTTCCGTGTGGCACAGCTAATAGCTATTCAATTTACTCATAAGTTACATAGCAATGACAACATGCCGAAGCCCTGTGAGGAGAGTACATACGAAAATATGGATGACAGTGCCATGTCAGTGGTTGTTCAACTGATGACAAGGAAAGGTCCTTATATAAACCAATCATTTTCGGCGCATTTCATCCACTCTATGCCCAGTGATTTTTTACAAATGTAAATTTAGCATTTATAAAAATTCCAGAGCTTCGCATATAAAACTCGGGCAATAAGAAAGATGTTTAAGAACTACAAATATTGTTCCAATCTAAAAAATATACCATTTCAAACCATAGATAAATCCCCAATAAAACTAATCGATTTGGGCAATAACATTTACATAAAGCAATCTCCTTAATAAATGTGTGCTTAGGTAAGACTTGATTATTCAAACTACTAATTTTGTAACGGACACTGCGATATGAAATTACAGTTATCCGGGAACATGTTGTTAAAATGCATGTAATCATTTTGTATAGATCATTTTTACATTTTAGTCATTTAGCAGACCAGAGAGACTTACAGGAGCAATTAGGGTTAAGAGCCTTTCTTAAGGACACATCGACAGATTTTTCACCTAGTCGCCTCTGGGATTTGATTACTCGCCCAACGCTCGCAAACCGCAGGGCTACCTGCCGCTCAAGATCAGTTAAGAGATTATACTTTGATATCTCTTACTGAGGTCAATATCAAATCAATTCAAAGAAATGGAACCCGTGATACAGCAATACACCAATCAATACACCAATCAATACACCAATCAATACACCAATCAATACACCAATCAATACACCGATGCATCGTTATACTATTTGGATTGAATTTGTGATGTAAATTGTATCTGTGGTGTAGAAATCAAGTGAAGAAGTAGCCATTTCAATAGTTTGTGTTTGAAGATGTAGAGCAGGGTATGACAGTGTATCCGATTCCTCACTAAGGCCCCTTACTTGTAAACGCCGAAGCCATACTAGCCTATTCTTCTTTTTATCCTTCCTATGTGTCTGATTGTCTAGCCTCTCTAATACCACATAATATAAACCACATCACAGATAGTTGGAAAAACCTTCTAAGATCAACAACCAAACAATATTACATATGAACTGTTTTAATTCATACATTTCTGTAATTGGCTATTTTGTTTTCAATCAACAGAAAGTTTTCCTGAAGTCATACAAATAAAACAACTATATTACATGTATATTACATGTTGTTACGTCCGTTGTTGGAATGAGACCAAGGTGCAGCGTGGTAAGCGTACATCTTTCTTTATTTATTTTGATGAACACCAAAAAGCAACAAAAGATAAACGAACGTAAAGTTCTGCAGGCTACACAGCAACTAACAAAATCAAGATCCCACAACTGAAGGTGGGAAAAAGGGCTGCCTAAGTATCATCCCCAATCAGAGACAACGATTGGGAACCATACTAGGCCAACAAAGAAATAGAAACATAGATTTGCCCACCCAAGTCACACCCTGACCTAACCAAATAGAGAATAAAAAGAGTCTCTAAGGTCAGGGCGTGACACATGTCTATTGCTATTTCATCACACATTTTTATTTAAATGTTAATGTGAATGAGGATTTTTCTTTTACAATTCTGCTTACAGCATTCTATGATTGCTATGGGAAATGACAGATTCTTATTCCAACACCACTTAACAATTGGCTTTAAAAAACGAACCCAAGTACTACTATTGCCAAAGCCACTAGGTTATCAATGATGTATACAACTTTAATCCTCTTTATAGAAGTATACAGGAGACTCATGTACCTCTCACATGATTTTACTTTTTGTGTAGGAATCCGCAAAGGTCACTGTTATGTGACAAGGAAGCAAATTCACTGTCATCCAAAAAGCTCCACTTGGGCTTCAAACAGTCATTTCTGCATAGCCAAGACAAGTTATTTCCAGTTCTACAAAAGTAAGGCGGTCTTGAAGCCACAGGAGGTTTGTGGCACCTTAATTGGAGAGGACGGGCTCATGATAATGGCTGCAGCGGAATTGGTGGAATGGTATCAAATACATCAAACACATGGTTTCCATATGTTTGATTCCATTCCATACGCTCCGGTACGGCCATTATTATGAGCCGTCTTCCCCTCAGCAGCCTCCTGTGCTTGAAGCAGCCATGGATGGATTGTGTTGCACTGGAATCCACTCTGAATACGGTGTTATGTTCGCTCATCAAATCAAATCAAAATGTATTTGTCACATGCCTTGTAAACAACAGGGTGTAGACAAACAGTGAAAATGCTTACTTAAGGCCCTTCCCAACAATGCAGGGAGAAGAAAAAGAGAAAGGAATAACTAATTAATTCAACATGCTCCAAATATGTAAAAATATTTAATTTCATTTATTTTGTTTCACCTCTGTACTCTGCCATGAAAAAATCTCTCTCTTGATTATTATATTTTTTATTTATTTAACCTTTATTTAGCTAGGCAAGACAGTTAAGAACATATTCTTATTTACAATGATGGCCTACCCCTAACCCGGACGATGCTGGGCCAATTGTGCGCCGCCCTATGGGACTCCAACCACAGCCGGTTGTGATTTAGCCTGGAACCGAACCAAGGTCTGTAGTAATGCCTCTAGCACTGACATGGAACAAATCGGGAGCCCTAATTTGAGAAATTAGCTCATAATCTATACACATCATCTTCATAAATTGTGGGAAAACTTACCACAAAAGCTTGTTTTTGACAGAAAATTGCTCTCTAAACATTACAAGGAATTAAGTCTGATTAAACCTTTCTAAGTCCTACTGGCATAGTTCCAATGCTTAGAATATTGCAAGTCCCAGCACAAACAATTTCACAAGAGTTCAAAACTTATGGAATCTCCTTCTTAATGTCTTCACGCTATTATTGATCTTTACCTTCTTTCTTTTATTAACTAATTGGAAAGAGCTATTTCATGTTAAAAAAATCATTCCTACAGCTCCAGAACAAAATATCCAAACATCAACAGTGAACTGAGGAGATCAAATGAAACAAGTGTGTGATATTCTGTGAGACCAAAGCGTTGCATGTCAATAGAATGACATGGTTTATGGTTGAGCTGTGTACATGTAACTAACTGCATGTATTAAGCATTTTAATCAGAGTTTTGCAGTGATGTATATCTTAGTGGAGATCGCTATAGTCTTAGTTTATAAGTCACATTTAGCCTAGGCATGCAGTATTTTATCTTACTTCAAATGCAACTTCGTAATCAAAAACTACAAACACAATGCATGTTGAACGCAATGTGAAAACGTTGTGAATGTGAAACCTGAAAGCCTGGCTATATGTCATAAATCAAGTTAAATCATGGCTTGAGGGGTCTGGGTTTTGTGATAATTGGGGTAAAAACAACAAGAGTTATTTAAGTGAATTAATTAGGCCTAATGAATAGAAGCAACCCCTGGGATAAATAACTAAAACGTGCAGGTCAAATGTATCTCCGTAAGAAAAAGTATTATGTTTTGTTAAAGAAGGAATTTTAACTTTTTCTAGGCCTAGTCAAAGAATGAACGTTATGGGGGAAACTTCATTGGGATACCGTGAGCATGGTTATTATAAGGGGCTTTTGAATGCGCTGGGCTATTTGTGGAGCCGTTTTTTTTAGCTTAGTCTATATGTCCGGATCTTTTGAAGCGGGATTCACGGATGATCTATCCAAAAATGTAAATTAACATCACTGAAAGTTGACTTGTACAATTCCTTACCTGTGGTTCGTGCTGTTCCAGTAGACTGCATATCTGTCTGATATAATCTTGCTATCGTCCGCCCATACCGCGACCCAAGATAAGAGGGCAACAACCATAAGAGTCAACTCCATTTGAAAAGCTAAACAGTTCTTGTCCATTACGAGTCCAGGGCTATATAATTCGTCGCGTTGTTGTCTATAAGTTATACTGGTTCAACTACAGTGTTTTCCGATGCTGTTCAAATGGACCTGATGTTATTCATGATGCACGAGGTTGGTTGCGGTCCACATTCACATTCCAGGTGCTCTCGGCCGCAGTTTTTCGTCTTCAGTTGAAGATTTGCAATGTAGACCCATGTAGCTATACATTCCCAATGGTGAGAACATTAGTGAGAAGTCCAAGCAGATGCAGCACTGACTATGACGTTACATTTGATTATGTTCCATGAAGGTTCATCAATGTGTGACTCAGCTCGTTGATCTCCTTTTGCACGGCAAGCCCTTACAATAACTATTCCAATCCATTTTCTTCAATAACTGTAAGTGATGAATGCCTTATTTGAACACATTGCACGACATTCATCATATCTTGTTTGATATTTACTGACGCCAACTATACAGTTGTTTGTCCTTTAAATCCATTCCTTTCCAGCATGGCATAGGCTACTTTCTAAAACTTTCCTCGTCGTAAATAGAACTTATGGTCTTCCAAATCAATATGTTTTTTATTCTAAACATTTGCACGTTTGACGATGTCCGTTCAACGCAACGTTTTTCGGTCCGTTTTGTGAGATGTTTCAGTCAAGCGACCGATTCTTGTTCTTTCAGAAGAAACTCAAAATATCACAATGTTGCAGCAGAGGGATAGAAATCCAAGTCTCACGAGAAACGTCCTGCTCTTCTCCGCAACTATTTCATGTCGTCCGTGGTTACTGTCCTCAGTTTTATTCTCAGGCAAAAGTTATCAATATGATAAGTTGCCTTCTTGATACGTGTTTACTGCGTCATGCATGCAACGCCACTACCAAAGCATGATGTGGAGAAACTGGAACACCGCATCAATTGCGAAGTTGCTGATGCTATTCCTGTGTCGTTTGGGGTTGTTGTGGAGAAAAGGCCAATTTCGCTTCGTGTCTGGTATCGCTCTCCTGTCGTCCCTGTGTGTGGTGTACAGACCAGTGGAGCTGACATTATTTTCCCCCTTTTTAGTCACGGTGGTTTTTCTCTTGCGCGTCCTGTTCCTCCTTTAGCACATGGCTTGCTTCCTCTGGCCGCCGCACTCTCTCCATTCACCGCTCCTCCAGACAGCTGGGCGGGGCTGAGACACCGGCCAGATAGGAGCCCCAAAACTTCTAGGACCCTTCAAATTTCAGAAAGTTTCAGAATAGTTGTGGATACTGTTATCAGGTTATGAATAGCTTATAACTCTAGCCTACAATTATAGCCAAACGTGTATATTTGTATGTGCCAACTATTTGTATACATTTTTTCATCCTGTAAAAATGGCTCTCAGGCCAATGAAATATTTTTACATTAGGATTTTCATTTCATTCATTTTCATTTCATTCATTTTTCATCCACTTGTTATGGTGATGTGATTTAGTCATTTGCAAAATAACTGTTAAATTAATATTCTGTGTTTGTGTGTGTAGCAGCAGCATATGTGGTTAGTGTGTGTGTGTGTGTGTGTGTGTGTGTGTGTGTGTGTGTGTGTGTGTGTGTGTGTGTGTGTGTGTGTGTGTGTGTGTGTGTGTGTGTGTGTGTGTGTGTGTGTGTGTGTGTGTGTGTGTTGGTTATTCTATCCTTGTGGGGACTGGGGGATTTAGGGATTTAGGTATAGTAAAATAAGGAAAATTCTCCCTCTGTGGGACATTTCCTATGGCCCCATGAAAATACTATTTTCAGGTTAGATGTTAGGGTTAGATGTTAGGTTTAGCTGTTAGGGTTAGATGTTAGGTTTAGCTGTTAGGGTTAGATGTTAGGTTTAGCTGTTAGGTATAGATGTTAGGTTTATATGTTAGGTTTAGATGTTAGGTTTAGCTGTTAGGGTTAGATGTTAGGTTTAGATGTTAGGTTTAGCTGTTAGGTATAGATGTTAGGTTTATATGTTAGGTTTAGATGTTAGGTTTAGCTGTTAGGGTTAGATGTTAGGTTTAGATGTTAGGTTTAGCTGTTAGGTATAGATGTTAGGTTTATATGTTAGGTTTAGATGTTAGGTTTAGCTGTTAGGGTTAGATGTTAGGTTTAGATGTTAGGTTTAGCTGTTAGGTATAGATGTTAGGTTTATATGTTAGGTTTAGATGTTAGGTTTATATGTTAGGTTTAGATGTTAGGTTTAGATGTTAGGTTTAGATGATAGGTTTAGATGTTAGGTTTAGCTGTTAGGGTTAGATGTTAGGTTTAGCTGTTAGGTATAGATGTTAGGTTTATATGTTAGGTTTAGATGTTAGGGTTAGATGTTAGGTTTAGCTGTTAGGTTTAGATGTTAGGTTTAGATGTCAGGTTTAGATGTTAGGTTTAGCTGTTAGGGTTAGATGTTAGGTTTAGCTGTTAGGTATAGATGTTAGGTTTATATGTTAGGTTTAGCTGTTAGGGTTAGATGTTAGGTTTAGCTGTTAGGTTTAGATGTTAGGTTTAGATGTCAGGTTTAGATGTTAGGTTTAGCTGTTAGGGTTAGATGTTAGGTTTAGATGTTAGGGTTAGATGATAGGTTTATATGTTAGGTTTAGATGTTAGGTTTAGATGTTAGGTTTAGATGATAGGTTTAGATGTTAGGTTTAGCTGTTAGGGTTAGATGTTAGGTTTAGCTGTTAGGTATAGATGTTAGGTTTATATGTTAGGTTTAGATGTTAGGGTTAGATGTTAGGTTTAGATGTTAGGTTTAGCTGTTAGGGTTAGATGATAGGTTTAGCTGTTAGGGTTAGATGTTAGGTTTAGATGTTAGGTTTAGCTGTTAGGGTTAGATGATAGGTTTAGATGTTAGGGTTAGATGTTAGGTTTAGATGTTAGGTTTAGATGTTAGGTTTAGCTGTTAGGCTTAGATGTTAGGTTTAGATGTTAGGTTTAGCTGTTAGGGTTAGATGTTAGGTTTAGATGTTAGGTTTAGCTGTTAGGGTTAGATGTTAGGTTTAGATGTTAGGTTTAGCTGTTAGGGTTAGATGTTAGGTTTAGATGTTAGGTTTAGCTGTTAGGGTTAGATGTCAGGTTTAGATGTTAGGTTTAGCTGTTAGGGTTAGATGTCAGGTTTAGCTGTTAGGGTTAGATGTTAGGTTTAGATGTTAGGTTTAGCTGTTAGGGTTAGATGATAGGTTTAGATGTTAGGTTTAGCTGTTAGGGTTAGATGTTAGGTTTAGCTGTTAGGGTTAGATGTTAGGTTTAGATGTTAGGTTTAGCTGTTAGGGTTAGATGTTAGGTTTAGCTGTTAGGTATAGATGTTAGGTTTATATGTTAGGTTTAGATGTTAGGTTTAGCTGTTAGGGTTAGATGATAGGTTTAGATGTTAGGTTTAGCTGTTAGGGTTAGATGTCAGGTTTAGATGTTAGGTTTAGCTGTTAGGGTTAGATGTTAGGTTTAGATGTTAGGTTTAGCTGTTAGGGTTAGATGTTAGGTTTAGATGTTAGGTTTAGCTGTTAGGGTTAGATGTCAGGTTTAGATGTTAGGTTTAGCTGTTAGGGTTAGATGATAGGTTTAGATGTTAGGTTTAGCTGTTAGGGTTAGATGTCAGGTTTAGCTGTTAGGGTTAGATGATAGGGTTAGATGTTAGGTTTAGATGTTAGGTTTAGCTGTTAGGGTTAGATGATAGGTTTAGATGTTAGGTTTAGCTGTTAGGGTTAGATGTTAGGTTTAGCTGTTAGGGTTAGATGTTAGGTTTAGCTGTTAGGTATAGATGTTAGGTTTATATGTTAGGTTTAGATGTTAGGTTTAGCTGTTAGGGTTAGATGTTAGGTTTAGATGTTAGGTTTAGCTGTTAGGGTTAGATGATAGGTTTAGATGTTAGGTTTAGCTGTTAGGGTTAGATGTCAGGTTTAGATGTTAGGTTTAGCTGTTAGGGTTAGATGATAGGTTTAGATGTTAGGTTTAGCTGTTAGGGTTAGATGTCAGGTTTAGATGTTAGGTTTAGCTGTTAGGGTTAGATGATAGGTTTAGATGTTAGGTTTAGCTGTTAGGGTTAGATGTCAGGTTTAGATGTTAGGTTTAGCTGTTAGGTTCAGATGTTAGGTTTAGCTGTTAGGGTTAGATGTTAGGTTTAGGGTTTGGAAAATCAGATTTTGAATGGAAATATATTTTAGGCCCCCACAAGGATAGAATAACAAAATGTGTGTGTGTCCACATGCATGTGTGTGTGTGTGTGTGTGTGTGTGTGTGTGTGTGTGTGTGTGTGTGTGTGTGTGTGTGTGTGTGTGTGTGTGTGTGTGTGTGTGTGTGTGTGTGTGTGTGTGTGTGTGTGTGTGTGTGTGTGTGTGTGTGTG
>NW_025745573.1:27500-47500 GCF_021184085.1 Oncorhynchus gorbuscha | reverse complement strand
TGTGTGAAACGTTCAATTGCATTAAGTCGCTGAAACGACTGAAAGTTCAATTGGAGACACATGGGAGTTGACAACTCAAACCCGGACGTAGAAATGTTAATATCATATCGCACCGGCCAAAGCCCATAAATTTGTATATAATGTGTCCTTGCAAGCACGCACAAGTGTCCCCCTGTCTGAGACTGAGTCACCGGCCCAATGGATTAACTGCAAATCACAGTTGAGTCAATAATTACAGTGTTTTTGCTAAACAGTGAACTCGACTCTGAGTTAGAACAGTCTCACAGTGTACTTGTGTATTTTATTCCTTACATGGGTCCCAAACGGCAAGCCGTACTAATCAATTCCATCTGTTGAACGTTAATTTAACCTAATTAAAGCATTTACGACAGTTTAAAGATGGAATACTAGAGGTTGTAATTATTTCATCAATTCATAAAACATGTTCAACCCTTGTGGCATTGGCTTTCACTGATGTCTACAGCTTGCAGATGGTGAAGAATCACTCCATTCTACTGCATGAAGTTATTTTACCTGCTGGCCCACTCGTCTGTTCCTCAATGTCTTTTTGATATTGTGCACCCCCTGTTGATCATCATGGCTATTACATGGACACAGAACTACCCAAATGCTGTGTTTGCAGATTCTACTGTGGACTTTTCTGAAATGCTCTCAGAAATGTATGCAAGATTTATGCAAGTTTAAAAATTGTAGGTGTTACAGATTTGACTGTAGACATCTTATGAAAAGAACTCAGAAATTCAAAGATTATACTGTTTCAATATATTTTCCTATGTCAGCAAAGCTCAATTCTTATATTGTGATGAATCTGACATAAGGGACGTGTCTTGCACTTTTCAATACCTACATAGAGCATCATGGAGATGGAACAACTCAGCATGCATCCAAACATCATTCAGGGGCAGTTAACCCTGGGAACAGTGGGTTAACAGCCCCTGAACAAGGCAGTTAACCCTGGGAACAGTGGGTTAACAGCCCCTGAACAAGGCAGTTAACCCTGGGAACAGTGGGTTAACAGCCCCTGAACAAGGCAGTTAACCCTGGGAACAGTGGGTTAACAGCCCCTGAACAAGGCAGTTAACCCTGGGAACAGTGGGTTAACAGCCCCTGAACAAGGCAGTTAACCCTGGGAACAGTGGGTTAACAGCCCCTGGTAACCCTAACAGCCCCCCTGAACAAGGCAGTTAACCCTGGGAACAGTGGGTTAACAGCCCCTGAACAAGGCAGTTAACCCTGGGAACAGTGGGTTAACAGCCCCTGAACAAGGCAGTTAACCCTGGGAACAGTGGGTTAACAGCCCCTGAACAAGGCAGTTAACCCTGGGAACAGTGGGTTAACAGCCCCTGAACAAGGCAGTTAACCCTGGGAACAGTGGGTTAACAGCCCCTGAACAAGGCAGTTAACCCTGGGAACAGTGGGTTAACAGCCCCTGAACAAGGCAGAACCCTAGGAACAGTTAACCCCCTGAACAAGGCAGTTAACCCTGGGGGGTTAACAGCCCCTGAACAAGGCAGTTAACCCTGGGAACAGTGGGTTAACAGCCCCTGAACAAGGCAGTTAACCCTGGGAACAGTGGGTTAACAGCCCCTGAACAAGGCAGTTAACCCTGGGAACAGTGGGTTAACAGCCCCTGAACAAGGCAGTTAACCCTGGGAACAGTGGGTTAACAGCCCCTGAACAAGGCAGTTAACCCTGGGAACAGTGGGTTAACAGCCCCTGAACAAGGCAGTTAACCCTGGGAACAGTGGGTTAACAGCCCCTGAACAAGGCAGTTAACCCTGGGAACAGTGGGTTAACAGCCCCTGAACAAGGCAGTTAACCCTGGGAACAGTGGGTTAACAGCCCCTGAACAAGGCAGTTAACCCTGGGAACAGTGGGTTAACAGCCCCTGAACAAGGCAGTTAACCCTGGGAACAGTGGGTTAACAGCCCCTGAACAAGGCAGTTAACCCTGGGAACAGTGGGTTAACAGCCCCTGAACAAGGCAGTTAACCCTGGGAACAGTGGGTTAACAGCCCCTGAACAAGGCAGTTAACCCTGGGAACAGTGGGTTAACAGCCCCTGAACAAGGCAGTTAACCCTGGGAACAGTGGGTTAACAGCCCCTGAACAAGGCAGTTAACCCTGGGAACAGTGGGTTAACAGCCCCTGAACAAGGCAGTTAACCCTGGGAACAGTGGGTTAACAGCCCCTGAACAAGGCAGTTAACCCTGGGAACAGTGGGTTAACAGCCCCTGAACAAGGCAGTTAACCCTGGGAACAGTGGGTTAACAGCCCCTGAACAAGGCAGTTAACCCTGGGAACAGTGGGTTAACAGCCCCTGAACAAGGCAGTTAACCCTGGGAACAGTGGGTTAACAGCCCCTGAACAAGGCAGTTAACCCTGGGAACAGTGGGTTAACAGCCCCTGAACAAGGCAGTTAACCCTGGGAACAGTGGGTTAACAGCCCCTGAACAAGGCAGTTAACCCTGGGAACAGTGGGTTAACAGCCCCTGAACAAGGCAGTTAACCCTGGGAACAGTGGGTTAACAGCCCCTGAACAAGGCAGTTAACCCTGGGAACAGTGGGTTAACAGCCCCTGAACAAGGCAGTTAACCCTGGGAACAGTGGGTTAACAGCCCCTGAACAAGGCAGTTAACCCTGAACAAGGAACAGTGGGTTAACAGCCCCTGAACAAGGCAGTTAACCCTGGGAACAGTGGGTTAACAGCCCCTGAACAAGGCAGTTAACCCTGGGAACAGTGGGTTAACAGCCCCTGAACAAGGCAGTTAACCCTGGGAACAGTGGGTTAACAGCCCCTGAACAAGGCAGTTAACCCTGGGAACAGTGGGTTAACAGCCCCTGAACAAGGCAGTTAACCCTAGGAACAGTGGGTTAACAGCCTCTGAACAAGGCAGTTAACCCTGGGAACAGTGGGTTAACAGCCCCTGAACAAGGCAGTTAACCCTAGGAACAGTGGGTTAACAGCCTCTGAACAAGGCAGTTAACCCATTGTTCCTATGCCGTCTTTGTCAATAAGAATGTATTCTTAACTGACTTGCCGAGTTAAATAAAGGTTAAATAATATATATATATATATTTATATATGTTATTTATTTATTTTGGGGGGCATATTTCAAATGGATTGATTGAGAATGATTTGTACCTCATCTGAGAATCTCAAAACACAGACAATCATATTTACATGAGCTCAAAACTCAAAACATATATATATATATCAAAACAAATCTGCCGAAAAAATATTATATTTTTCGATATACATAGTGTGTGTGTGTGTACAAAATAAAACTGTATCCATACAGCCATAGGAAAGCATACCAATCAGAGACAGTTTGGGACCAGCAGTATGGCCAGGTAAGGGTTATCTCGGCCCATTCCAGCACAGCTCAGTTCCAGGGAGTGAGTCAGTGTGTGGTGTGTTTGTGTGCATCATGAACAGGACAATCTAATTACAGACTGATTCCAGGGGCTCTCCTGACTAACAGGCGTGAGCAGCACACTCAGTCCCTATAGCAAACAGACAGCAGCTAGCTAGAGGCTTCACTTCACTGAGGAATGAATGGCTGAAGGTGTCTTCAGTCTTCAGCCCATAGACACGGGAAGCTGAAGAGGCTGCAGCATCCCCTGACAAAATACATTATAATAATAATATAATACATGTTAATCCTTGTTTTCTTCTTTTACTAGTCCTGTAAAGCAGATGAAAATAAAGTAGATGTCTGTAGCACGGAAATAAAACGTTTTCTTGCCCCCCACCAAAAATGATCAGCCCCCTCCCCCAAACCTTCTTCCTGTGGCTATGCTTCGGCTCATTCACACTTTGCAGCTTTTCTGTGTTTGTTTCATCTATCGCATATGATCTGCTTTGTTCCTCTTCCTCTTTAAGAATGCTGTAGTGGGTAATCATCAGGAAATACCCCAAATAAGATAGTTTTGTAGTGTGTTCTGTTGATGTTTAAAGGTTTGTCAGATGATGAAAGTCTTCAGTGGCTCTTTTTGGGTTATTTACTTTAATCCAGTTGTGCCACCAACCCTTTTTGCTGGAGCTCTAGCCCTGCTGCAAAACAACAGGGGAAATTAGAAAGTTGTTTGAGAAAAGAGTGTAGGCCTACAGAGGCGAGGTAAAATGAGGGGTTCATTGGGAGTTGAACGGAAAATTGCCCTGCCAATTATGCCTCAATTTGTCTGTGTTTTTTCGGAATTGACATCTACTGCCCTTAATAATGATGGCTGCTGTAACTTGATTCCAGTTCCACCCTCATTCTCCTCCTCTCTGGTCTTGATTATCCCGGGATTGAAATTGGAGCCAAGGAGCACTGTGAAGCAGACACTGCCCAAATGCAAACCCTTTCCCTCTGTGTTTGGAAGGGTTTCTCGGTCAAAACCACCCTGTCCGCAGTAACGGCTGCCAGCATAGCGAAGAGGACACCCACGAGGGTCTTTCTCACTATACGGAGGGTCTGGTCTGCTGTACTTTGATTGGGCAACCATATGGTTCGTTTGCTGGAATTGAACAGGTAGACAGACACAAACATAGCCTGCACCACTGTAGCAGGTGGAAAAACCAACAACAGATAGACTCCAAACAGAAAATGCAGAAGCTCTCTCGTTTCCAGCTAGGGCTGTTATGGTGACTGTATTACCGCCATGCTGGCAGTCATGAGTCATGACCGCAGTCCACGTGACCGGCTAACTAGGCTTCTCCAAAATTGCGCTCTGTTTCCATTGATGGTTATTAGTAGCCCACCAAACGTTGTAACTGCCAGTCGCTAATGGCCAGTACCAGAGAGGAAGAGAGAGGCCCAACTCAGGTCTCCAGCAGGTGGAATGTTTTTCTCACCATTGTTTCTCCTACCAAGCTAGGAGTTTATGTATGGAGGTCAATGAGAGCGTGTCGAATTTGGTCAACAACATTTTTATGGCTTATTTCCTACGTGAGGATTAAATAGAAGTTTCGTAATGCTTAAGTTGTTATGAGTGTACTGATATAAGTTGGGCATGTGACAACTTTGAGAAAAAACACTTGATATTGGACTT
The DNA here is from genome assembly GCF_021184085.1 of Oncorhynchus gorbuscha. Lineage (NCBI taxonomy): Eukaryota > Metazoa > Chordata > Actinopteri > Salmoniformes > Salmonidae > Oncorhynchus > Oncorhynchus gorbuscha. The sequence continues at coordinate 42,444 of NW_025745573.1, read as the reverse complement.
GTCTAGAGATGGCTATGCATATTCATCGGTGAGACTAGTAGCATAGCTTCTCTCCATTGAATACAGGTGGTTAAAGTCAACAACCCTCAATGAATATTCCAAGAAGGATGAGAGTAATGGGATGTATATACCAATTCAAAAAAAGAATAGGCAGGAGTCCGCTGTGCCGTTTTGTGGACAACGACTCCCATTGTCAGGGCGGAGAGACATCAATTCATTTTATTTTATTTCACCTTTATTTAACCAAGTAGACAAGTTGAGAACAAGTTCTCATTTACAATTGTGACTTGGCCAAGATAAAGCAAAGCAGTTTGACACATACAACAACACAGAGTTACACATGGAGTAAAACAAACATACAGTCAATAATACAGTAATACAAAATAGCAAGTAAAACATTGGAATGGTTGATTTGCAGTGGAAGACTGCGAAAGTAGAGATGGGGTGCAAAGGAGCAAAATAAATAAATAAATACAGTAGGGAAAGAGGTAGTTGTTTGGGCTAAATTATAGATGGCCTATGTACAGGTGCAGCAATCTGTGAGCTGCTCTGACAGCTGGTGCTTAAAGCTAGTGAGGGAGATAAGTGTTTCCAGTTTCAGAGATTTTTGTAGTTCGTTTCGGTCATTGGCAACAGAGAACTGGAAGGAGAGGCGGCCAAAGGAAGAATTGGTTTTGGGGTGACCAGAGAGATATACCTGCTGGAGCGCGTGCTACAGGTGGGTGCTGCTATGGTGACCAGTGAGCTGAGATAAGGGGGGACTTTACCAAGCAGGGTCTTGTAGATGACCTGGAGCCAATGGGTTTGGCGACGAGTATGAAGCGAGGGCCAGCCAACGAGAGCGTACAGGTCGCAGTGGTGGGTAGTATATGGGACTTTGGTGACAAAACAGATGGCTCTGTGATAGACTGCATCCAATTTATTGAGTAGGGTATTGGAGGCTATTTTGTAAATGACATCGCCGAAGTCGAGGATTGGTAGGATGATCAATTTTACAAGGGTATGTTTGGCAACATGAGTGAAGGATGCTTTGTTAACATAGTGTCCAAAGAAGGGCCAGAAGTATACAGAATGGTGTTCTCTGCATAGAGGTGGATCAGAGACTCACCAACAGCAAGAGCGACATCATTGACATATACAAAGAAGAGAGTCGGTCCAAGAATTGAACCCTGTGGCACCCCCATGGAGACTGCCAGAGGCCCGGACTACAGACCCTCCGATTTGACACACTGAACTCTATCAGAGAAACCAGATTGCATAGCGGAGAAGGTATGGTGGGATTCTAAATGGTCGGTAATCTGTTTGGTTGACTTGGCTTTCGAAGACCTTAGAAAGGCAGGGTAGGATAGATATAGGTCTTCAGCAGTTTGGGTCAAGAGTGTCCCCCCCCCTTTGAAGAGGGGGTTGACCGCAGCTGCTTTCCAATCTTTGGGAATCTCAGACGACACAAAAGAGAGGTTGAACAGGCTAATAATAGGGGTGGCAACAATTTCGGCAGATCATTTTAGAAAGAGAGGGTCCAGATTGTCTAGCCCGGCTGATTTGTAGGGGTCCAGATTTTGCAGCTCTTTCAGAACATTAGCTGAATGGTTTTGGAGAAGTAGAAATGGGGAAGGCTTGGGCGAGGTGCTGTGGGGGGTGCAGTGCTGTTGACCGGGGTAGGGTAGCCAGGTGGAAAGCATGGCCAGCCGCAGAAAAATGATTTTGAAATTCTCAATTATAGTGGATTTGTCAGTGGTGACAGTGTTTCCTATCTTCAGTGCAGTGGGCAGTTGAGAGGAGGTGTTCTTATGCTCTTATTCTCTGGGACACTTCACAGTGTCCCAGAACTTTTTTGAGTTTGTGTTGCAGGAAGCAAATTTCTGCTTGAAAAAGCTAGCCTTGGCTTTCCTAACTGCCTGCTTATATTGGTTTCTAGCTTTCCTGAAAAGTTGCATATAACAGGGGCTGTTTGATGCTAATGCAGAACGCCATAGGATGTTTTTGTGTTGGTTAAGGGCAGTCAGGTATGAAGAGAACCAAGGGCTATAGCTGTTCCTGGTTCTAAATATCTTGAAAGGGGCATGCTTATTTAAGATGGTGAGGAAGGCATTTAAAAAAAACAGGCATCCTCTACTGACAGGATGAGATCAATATCCTTCCAGGATACCCCGGCCAAGTCGATTAGAAAGGCCTGCTTGCTGAAGTGTTTCACGGAGCGTTTGACATTGATGAGTGGAGGTTGTTTGACCGCTGACCCATTACGGATGCAGGCAATGAGGCAGTGATCACTGAGATCTTGGTTGAAAACAGCTAGAAGGCAAGTTGGTTAGGATGATATCTATGAGGGTGCCCGTGTTTACGGCTTTGGGGTGGTACCTGGTAGGTTCATTGATAATTTGTGTGAGATTGAGGGCATCAATCTTAGATTGTAGGATGGCTGGGGGGTTAAGCATGTTCCAGTTTAGGTCGCCTAGCAGCACGAGCTCTGAAGATAGATGGGGGGCAATCAGCTCACATATGGTGTCCAGGGCACAGCTGGGGGCAGAGGGTGGTCTATAGCAGGCGGCAATGGTGAGAGACTTGTTTTTAGAGAGGTGGATTTTAAAAAGTAAAGTTTAAATTGTTTGGGTACAGACCTGGATAGTAGGACAGAACTCTGCAGGCTATTTTTGCAGTAGATTTCTGCAAAATTTCCACCCCCTTTGGCCATTCTATCTTGTTTGAAAATGTTGTAGTTAGGGATGAAAATTTCAGAATTTTTGGTTGTCTTCCTAAGCCAGGATTCAGACACGGCTAGAACATCCGGGTTGGCAGAGTGTGCTAAAGCAGTGAATAAAACAAACTTAGGGAGGAGGCTTCTAATTTTAACATAATTCCTAATATTAATCACATTTCGTTGCATTCGGAGTATCCTACCTGGCTGGCATTAAAATGGCCAAATAGCTCCAAACCTGGAACATGTTTGGAGAGCCCATATTTGTTTTATTTAACTAGGCAAGTCAGTTAAGAACAAATTATTATTTACAATGATGGCCTAGGAACAGTGGATTAACTGCCTTGTTCAGCGGCAGAATGACAGATTTTTACATTGTCAGCTCGGGATTTGGTCTAGCAACCTTTCAGTTACTGGCCCAACGCTCTAACCACTAGGTTACTTGCTGCCCCACAGAGCTTAGTGAAAAATAGCCTACAGAGCTTAGTGAAAAATGTGTTCTTATAAGCCCAGTCATTGTGTTAAGACAGAGATTTGACTGGCCATTATTTAAAAGAGGATCCCATCCTTCTCGTGCTGCTATATGTATTGCTAAATTGATCCGTTTTACAAACGGTGTAGCCTACCTGGCATATTAAAAACGTAACCTGATGTAACCTCCAATTTGCTATTCCAGTGCAGGCTACGGATGATGTCTTTTTTTTGGTGGACCATTCTAAATAAATCAAAAATCCACACACAGTATATAGTAGGCTATATGTAAAGACCAGATTAAATTGAGCAAATTCTGATGGGTGAGAATATTATCAAGTGCTTGTCAAATTGTGAATGAGAGACTGATGAAGTGTGTGCAGCCTGTGTAAGTAACAGAGCAGAGCTGCAACTTTAATTGTGATTCAAACCTTAAAATATATTAGAAATCCAACCACATAACCTAAAGCTGCATGATGTGACTAATGATTATTTTAAATAAGTTGCATGAAAGGCATGCATAAATAGCTCTAAATGAAGCATATAGGACGACCTGTTTTTTTGTTAACCACTCAACACAGAATAGCCGCATGTGTGCACTCTCTTCGAAATCGCTTGGGGAAAATATCCTTTCTATTTTATTCAGCTATGTTTTAAATTGTATTGTTCTTACCATAAAATAATGTAAAAAAATGCCACAGGAATTCTAAGCAAATCTTGCCTGCTAAATTAACTAGTGTAGCCCACAGCCATATGGCATAGCCAGGTCAGGGCCTATCATAAGGATGCTATTCTGCTCTTCTGAAATCGGCTACATTTTCTTCATATCATAATGTTTCTTTAGACCTGCCTAAAATAAATAATGGATTTATTGTGATGGTGTAGGCAATATTAAATAGATTTATTAGACTTTTTAAAATGTAGATGTTACAAATGGCTGCATCAGTGGCTTGTAGTTAATGTGGAAGCCAGAGATGCTAAACATGTTTATGTTAATTAATGCTCAATTACCATGAGACCGGAAGCTATTTACATGACAATCACCGGCTGACAAAATGTCATGAACACCACAGCCCTATTTCAGGCACAGTGAATTATGGGGGAAAGCAACACAGGCTGATAGATGACATGGGCCATTACTGTACAGTAAAGTAATGACCATCCATCCTTTTAAAATGAGCCTGGAACAAGATTCAATGTTTCCACAGTATCCTGTGAGAAAACAATTTTGGTGATAAACACATTGGTCTATAGAGCGGTGATACAACACAGTAGACACCCCAGTAAAATATCTCTGTACCTCGGGCCTGCTTCTACTTGCTTCATCTTTGCATGCAGAGCATATCATATCAGTGATTCAGTGGTCGGTCGATAGATATCAGGGTACGTTATTTACCAGAGTGTTTCGAGCATAGTGCTCAGTTGTTTGTGACGCATAATTCACAGTTATTCTCTTTTGATCGGTAGGAAACACCTTTTCATTAGATCACTTTCATGAAAGAGAGGGTTAGGGTTAGGACTTAGTGAGTAACAGAGGTGTGAGAGAAAGAGAGGGTGGAGAGAGGAGAGAGAGAGAGAGAGAGAGAGAGAGAGAGAGAGAGAGAGAGAGAGAGAGAGAGAGAGAGAGAGAGAGAGAGGAGAGGGAGGGAGGGAGCTTTCACCATCCCTGAGAACACAAATGCCTAATATTGGCGAGAATAATACCTCTTCAACTCCATGTCACTGGATATTAAGTAAACAAATCCTAATATGAAGCATGCCCTATGAAATGATATGGCTTTGTCTAGTCCATGAATTAGTTGTATTGTTATTTTATGTAGTTCTGTCTTTGAGCTGTTCTTGTCTATTAATGTTCTGTGTTATATCATGTATTATGTTTCGTGTGGACCCCAGGAAGAGCAGCTTCTGCTTTCTCAACAGCTAATGGGGATTCTAATAAATAACCCTAGCCCTAACCTTAACCCTTACCTTAACCCTTATTCCCAGCCGCACCCTCAGAGCATGCGCAGACCAGCTGGCTGGTGTGTTTACGGACATATTCAATCAATCCCTATCCCAGTCTGTTGTTCCCACATGCTTCAAGAGGGCCACCATTGTTCCTGTTCCCAAGAAAGCTTAGGTAACTGAGCTAAACAACTACCGCCCCGTAGCACTCACTTCCGTCATCATGAAGTGCTTTGAGAGACTAGTCAAGGACCATATCACCTCCACCCTACCTGACACCCTAGACCCACTCCAATTTGCTTACCGCCCAAATAGGTCCACAGACGATGCAATCTCAACCACACTGCACACTGCCCTAACCCATCTGGACAAGAGGAATACCTATGTGAGAATGCTGTTCATCGACTACAGCTCGGCATTTAACACCATAGTGCCCTCCAAGCTCATCATCAAGCTCGAGACCCTGGGTCTCGACCCCGCCCTGTGCAACTGGGTACTGGACTTCCTGACGGGTCGCCCCCAGGTGGTGAGGGTAGGCAACATCTCCACCACGCTGATCCTCAACACTGGGGCCCCACAAGGGTGCGTTCTGAGCCCTCTCCTGTACTCCCTGTTCACTCACGACTGCGTGGCCACGCACGCCTCCAACTCAATCATCAAGTTTGCGGACGACACAACAGTGGTATGCTTGACTACCAACAACGACGAGACGGCCTACAGGGAGGAGGTGAGGGCCCTCGGAGTGTGGTGTCAGGAAAATAACCTCACACTCAACGTCAACAAAACTAAGGAGATGATTGTGGACTTCAGGAAACAGGAGAGGGAACACCCCCCTATCCACATCGATGGAACAGTAGTGGAGAGGGTAGTAAGTTTTAAGTTCCTCGGCGTACACATCACAGACAAACTGAATTGGTCCACCCACACAGACAGCATCGTGAAGAAGGCGCAGCAGCGCCTCTTCAACCTCAGGAGGCTGAAGAAATTCAGCATGTCACCAAAAGCACTCACAAACTTCTACAGATGCACAATCGAGAGCATCCTGTCGGGCTGTATCACCGCCTGGTACGGCAACTGCTCCGCCCACAACCGTAAGGCTCTCCAGAGGGTAGTGAGGTCTGCACAGCGCATCACCGGGGGCAAACTACCTACCCTCCAGGACACCTACACCACCCGATGTCACAGGAAGGCCATAAAGATCATCAAGGACAACAACCACCCGAGCCACTGCCTGTTCACCCCGCTATCATCCAGAAGGCGAAGTCAGTACAGGTGCATCAAAGCTGGGACCGAGAGACTGAAAAACAGCTTCTATCTCAAGGCCATCAGACTGTTAAAACAGCCACCACTAACATTGAGTGGCTGCTGCCAACACACTGACTCAACTCCAGCCACTTTAATCATGAGAATTGATGGGAAATGATGTAAAATATCTCTAGCCACTTTAAACAATGCTACATAATATAATGTTGACATATCCTACATGATTAATCTCATATGTATACGTTTATACTGTACTCCATATCATCTACTGCATCCTTATGTAATACATGTATCACTAGCCACTTTAACTATGCCACTTTGTTTACATACTCATCTCATATGTATATACTGCACTCAATACCATCTACTGTATCTTGCCTACGCCGCTCTGTACCATCACTCATTCATATATCTTTATGTAGGGACCACCCATACGTAGAATGTATGCACACATGACTGTAAGTTGCTTTGGATAAAAGCATCTGCTAAATGGCATATATTATTATTTATTATTATATTATTTATATTATTATATTATTATATTATTATTATTATTATTTATTATTATTATATTATTATATTATTATTATATTATTATATTATTATTATTATTATTATTATTATATTATGTACATATTCTTTATCCCCTTACACTTGTGTCTATAAGGTAGTAGTATTGGAATTGTTAGCTCGATTACTTGTTGGTTATTACTGCATTGTCGGAACTAGAAGCACAAGCATTTTGCTACACTCGCACTAACATCTGCTAACCATGTGTATGTGACAAATACAATTTGATTTGATTTATTCTAATCGAACCCTAGCCCTAACCTTAACCCTTACCCTAACCCTTATTCCAATCTAAACCTAGCCCTAACCTTAACCCTTATTCTAATCTAAACCTAGCCCTAACCTTAACCCTTACCCTAACCCTAACCCTTATTCCAATCTAAACCTAGCCCTAACCTTAACCCTTACCCTAACCCTTATTCCAATCTAAACCTAGCCCTAACCGTAACCCTTACCCTAACCCTTATTCTAATCTAAACCTAGCCCTAACCGTAACCCTTACCCTAACCCTTATTCCAATCAAAACCTAGCCCTAACCATAACATTAGCAAGAAGTGGATATTATGACTATTTGTAAAGCATCTAGATAATATTATTTGGGGATGATAGAGAGAGAGGATGGAGAAAAGAGCCAAGGGAAAGAGAATAGTGGTTTATTGATGATGGCACCAGTATCATGACACTAGGTGAGACCCAGATGCAGACACGGGAGGCAGATGGTTGGAGTCTTACAATATTTATTAATCCTGTCATGTATTGTATTGTCATGTCTTGTCCCTGTGCTTTCTCTTCTCTTCGTTTCCCCCTGCTGGTCGTATTAGGTTTCTTTCTCTCTCTTTATCCCTCTCTCTCTCTATCGTTCCGTTCCTGCTTCCAGCTGTTCCTCATTCTCCTAACGACCTCGTTTACTCTTTCACACCTGTCCCCTATTTTGCCCTCTGATTAAGTCTCTATTTCTCTCTCTGTTTCTGCTTCTGTCCTTGTCGGATTCTTGTTTGCGTTGCCTTTGTTCCGTCCTGTTGTATTCTGCCTCGTCATCAGATACTGCGTGTGAGCAGGTGTCTCTATCCGCTACGGCCCGCGCCTACCCGAAGGGACCTGCAGTCTGTTGCCGCTAGCCCTGCAACTCTCCTCAACAACTAGAAGGGGGACTCTCCTGTTAAACTAGAGGATTTGTGTTTTCCCTGTTTGGACTTCCCCTGTAATGATTGAGGATTTATGTTTTCCCTGTTTGGACATTAAAAGACTCTGTTTCTGTTATATCGCTTTTGGGTCCTCACTCACCTGCATAACAAATCCAAAGGGGTAAACAAGAGAATGGTCGTGGACAGGCAAAAGGTCTAAACCAGATCAGAGTCCAGGAGTCCAGGAGGTACAGAGTGGCAGACAGGCTCGTGGTCAAGGCAGGCAGAATGGTCAAGGCAGGCAGAATGGTCAAGGCAGGCAGAATGGTCAGGCAGGCAGAATGGTCAGGCAGGTGGGTACAGAGTCCAGAGAACAGGCAAGGGTCAAACCCGGGAGGACTAGACGAAGGAGAATAGCAAAAGGAGTACAGGAAAAACACGCTGGTTGACTTGACTTAAAAATACAAGACGAGCTGGAACAGAGAGACAGGAAACACAAGGATAAATACACTGGGGAAAATAAGCGACACATGGAGGGGGTGGAGACAATCACAGGAACAGGTGAAACAGATTAAGGAGTGACAACCAGGTGTGTCTGGATTACCTCTTTATGGACACTTTGCTTCCCAAGTGTTTCCATTCGGTCGTTGCTAACACTCCAGTTCAGACAGAGTTTCATGAGTTTCTCACTCTGTTTTTCTCAGATCCTCCTTTCACTGGCTGTAATAAATGTTTTTACACTTGGAAGTTGTAAACTTCATCTTGAGTGTTCTTTGACAACGACAATGCGACAAGTCAACATTCAAAGCTTGAATTACCTTGAAATATACAGTTAGAGCACAAACCCTCTTTCTAGCATTTATCACTATGAGAATGTGTCTTTTAAGGGCAGAATTCATCCTTTTCTTTTATGTACAGAGATAGGTTACGACAACCACGCTAACACTGTTAATGGAACATATGGGACATGAAGGATACTAATTTCAAGGTCTGGGACAGTTTGTAGTGCTACCTGTAGTTTTAGGGGATTTGGTTTGGTATTACCTCGGATGTTATCTTCTATTGATTTATCAACTGTAAATGACTGGTATGGAATCCTGGGCGTCAACAGTACTTACAACCTGACTGAAGAAGTTACTGTTGGAAGGCATTGGAGTGTAAACAGCTGTAAAAAAAAATATATATATATATATATATATATAAAAAACATTTACAAACCTTTTTATTTTGTGACTAGGGTTTACACACCTAATTAAGCTAAATTATCGTTGTTTGCGTTTACTTCATCCGCTGCCTGCAATCATCTGGTGTTTTCCCCACTACTACACCCTGTTACGCCACTTACCTCACGCTAGGCTACAACTGCACTACTGTTGTTAAACAGGACAGTTAATGAAACAGCCTGGTTAGCAATTAGCTTGTAAAGACACATTTACAAAGATACTGTAAAGATACATTAAGTTAATTATCAGGGCAGTTCAATTATGAAGGGCGATGGAAATAATGCACAGTTAAAATAATGTACTGTAAAGCTCTAAGATTTTACTTCAACTCAATCTTCCTCTTTGGGACATTATGTTTTGATGAACCATGAGTAGCTACGCAACCATGTATGATATAATTAGTTGAACATGATTGAGTGAGTGGCTATTAGGTTACTCTCATTTAATCTGCACTTTAGTTAATTAAGTAAATCAGAGGATAGAACAGCATCTGTATGAATACTGCTTTATCGTTTAATGGATGACAGGCAACTGGTTAGTGTGTGTGTGTGTGTGTGTGTGTGTGTGTGTGTGTGTGTGTGTGTGTGTGTGTGTGTGTGTGTGTGTGTGTGTGTGTGTGTGTGTGTGTGTGTGTGTGTGTGTGTGTGTGTGTGTGTGTGTGTGTGTGTGTGTGTGTGTGTGTGTGTGTGTGTGTGTGTGTGTGTGAGCGTGTGTGTTTGTGCGTGTATGTCACATTCACGCACTATCCGTCTACACATTCCGCTAATAATTTCCTCAACAACTAAGCACTTCCATTTCACATGGTTTTCATTTCACATGAGTTCATCCCTCTTTCCAACCCCTCTTTAATATTGGAGTCATCTCCTAATAGTCTCCCAGTAAAGATACAATCATCTACCTAGCGGGTCTCCGTGCTACCAGATTCAACTTAAAGCTTTACTAGGCAGGCGAACAATAACGTCTGCTTGAGTCAGACGAAGCAGAGGAGCTCAGCCAGAGACAGAGGATCCGTCCCAAATGGTACCGACCAAGTGCCAAAGGGCAATATATAGGCAATAGGGTGCCATTTGGAATACAGTCCTCAGATACCTTTATGTTATTAACGCCATCCTCAGGGCTTTGTCCCAATCATCTCAAAATGGCTCCATTCCTTTCCTCATCAACTCCATGTCAACTGCAAGTTCCTCATCAACTTGTATTCTTTGTACTCTATTCATGGCTAAATGTTGTCAATGTGTGTATCTGACATCATGCTGCAAAGCAAATGGCCCCACTGAGATAATAGAGATTCTCTACTAATTGTCTCCCATGCAGTGATTATGAAAGGGAATGGAGGAAAGGAAGCTATTTGAGAATATTTGGATGCAGTTCTGAAACTGGAGGGACTTTCAAGTCGAAAGCAAGTCTCTAGGTCTATCAATGGTAACAACAGAAAGAATAAGAACAAGGAAGCCATTGACTAACATTATGAAACAGTTCAGATTCCCAATCCTCTGGCCTGCTGGCCTGCTGGCTCAGGGGCTGCGTCTGGACATTATTTAAAGCTCTGTTCTGCATTGATGTCATTAGACGCCACAGTCGAGTTTCAAAGGTTAATGGCGGTGAGGGAAAAGACGGTGTAATTGACAGAAACTCTAATTGGAGGCTCTCTATTCCAATTCAAAGAGCTGCCTGGGTTTTGACCCCATGCTGAGTATGCTAGTTTTGAAAGTTTCTTTGTGCTCGGTATCTCCCTTCCCTGTCATTTAATGACATCATAAACACAAATACACCTACCTCCAAAACAAAATTAATACATTGTGCTCATTGGGGGGGAAAAAGCACAATGCAAAGGGATTCTGCCTGGTTTTGATGTCAGAGCAAATAGACAAAAAGGCACAAGAAAGGCAGGAAGCCTGATACATATTCTGATACATATTTCATGCATTTACAGAGACTGACTCTACTTTCAGGCCTTCAAAGAAAAAGTACAAGGAAGGGGTAAAAAAACAACCTTTCAGGCAATGACATCAGCCGGCTTGGCAGTGGGTGTCTGGGTGGCAGCAGGGCCTTTTTGGCGAAGTGGGGGGAATTAAAACAGTGCACAATTGCTACCAGACGGCAACGTTGACCACAGACGGCCTGATTGGAAACAGCGATGTGCTGGCGTGGCACAAAAAAGTAAATGAGCACAGTCAATCTGGAGGGAGAGTAGTGGACACACAGATACTCTGGTTCTACTTAGTAGAAGAGAGACCGTTAGCTTTGCATGGTAGTGTAGTAAAATGGAGGCGTTGGCTAGATGAGGTGGTTCGCCAAACGTGAGGTGGTTCGCAACCACTTCTGACACCTGAAGACTTTGTGTTTTACCCAGAGTTAGAACCAGGTTTTAGCTCACACAGACCACTGGGATTTAATATACAGTTGGTGCTTGTGACTTAAACCACATAGTTGATGTCTATCGGCTGCCGAAGCCGCTGTAGGAGGTCAAATGGGCTAAAAGTAGCGGATGCGGTTAGTCGAACTATGCTGACTATTACTTCAGTTCCTGCGCAAACTGAAAACTTCCCAAAAACCCATTTTACAGGGCATTCGGAAAGTATTCAGACCCCGTGACTTTTTCCACATTTAGTTACATTACAGCCTTATTCTAAAATGTATTACATTTATTTTTACTCATCAATCTATACACAATACCCCATAAAGACAACATGGAAACAGGTTTTTAGAAATGTTTGCAAATGTATTAAAAATAAAAAACAGAAATACCTTCTTTACATAAATATTTAGATCTTTTGCTATGAGACTCGAAATTGAGCTCAGGTGCATCCTGTTTCCATTGATCATCCTTGAGATGTTTCTACAACTTGATTAGAGTCCACATGTGGTAAATACAATTGATTGGACATGATTTGGAAAGGCACACACCTGTCTATAGGTCCCACAGTCGACAGTGCATGTCAGAGCAAAAACCAAGCCATGAAGTCAAAGGAATTGTCAGTAAAGCTCCGAGACAGGATTGTGTCGAGGCACAGATCTGAGGAAGGGTACCAAAACATTTATTTTGCATTGAAGGTCCCCAAGAACACAGTGGCCACCATCATTTTTAATGGAAGAAGTTTGGAACCAGTAAGACTCTTCCTGGCCGCCCGGCCAAACTGAGCAATTGTGGGAGAAGGGCCTTGGTCAGGGAGGTGACCAAGAACTCGATGGTCACTCTGACAGAGCTCCAGAGTTCCTTTGTGGAGAGTAGGCAAACCTTCCAACAGGACAACCATCTCTGCAGCACTCAACCAATCAGGCCTTTATGGTAGAGTGGCTAGACTGAAGCCGCGCCTCTGTAAAAGACACAACAGCCCGCTTGGAGTTTTCCAAAAGGCACCAAGATTCTCTGGTCTGATGAATCCAAGATTGAACTCTTTGGCCTCAATGCCAAACATCACGTCTGGAGGGAACCTGGCACCATCTCTACGGTGAAGCATGGTGGTGGCAGCATCATGCCGTGGGGATGTTTTTCAGTGACAGAACCTGGGAGACTAGTCAGAATCGAGGGAAAGATGATTGGAGCAAAGTACAGAGGGGTCCTTGATGAAAACCTGCTTCAAAGCTTTCTGGACCTCAAACTGGAGTGAAGGTTCACCTTCCAACAGGACAACGACCTTACACACAGCCAAGACAATGGATGAGTGGCTTCGGGACAAGTCTCTGAATGTACTTGAGTGGCCCAGCCAGAGCCCAGACTTGAACCCGATCAAACATCTCTGGAAAGACCTGAAAATAGCTTTGCAGCGACACTCCCCATCCAACCTCACAGAGTTTGAAAGGATCTGCAGAGAAGAATGAGAGAAACTCCAACTGCAGGTGTGCCAAGCTTGTAGCGTCATACCCAAGATGACTTGAGGCTGTAGTCGCTGCCAACGGTGCTTCAATGAAGTACTGAGTAAAGGGTCTGAATACTTATGTAAATTTGATATTTTCGTATTTTTTTATTTGCAAAAAAAAATTTTAAACGGTTTTTTCTTTGCCATTGTGATGTATTGTGTGTAGATTGATGAGGGGGAAAACAATTTAATCAATTTTAGAATAATGCTTTAACGTAACAAAATGTGGAAAAAGTCAAGAGGTCTGAATACTTTCCGAATGCACTGTACCAATGTGGCAGCACTTGTTTGTTAGTATTTTGCCGCAAATTAGATCATACCAGGTATCCATCCATGTTACATGGCAAATCTCACCATACATGCAATGAGCACAATACCACTTGTAGGCTACAAATGCTCCTCCATATTTGGCTGTATCAGAAACCAGATCAAAACATCTGGTTCTAGGAGGAGTCATGGTCCAAACAGTACTTGTGGTTTTGGTCTGTGTTTAAGAGCCGGCTAATGGTGTCGACGGCGGTGAGATTTGACTCCAGTTCCCTGTCCGGGGAAGAAAACCAGAATCCTCATCTGCCAGGGCCTTGAGGCTTGGTGTTAAGACTGCAGGCCTGCCTGTCTGTTAGAGCCGAAGTAACGCTGGCCCGGAACCCATTTGAATCCAGTCAGTCTGCTTTGGTCTGTATACATTTTCTTCCCTTACATGGGCAAACTATTTCCTGCTCCAAGTCAATACCATCAATCAAGCCTTCAGATTAAGGCCTTACAGTAAGACAGAGACAGCGGGGAGTGTGTATATTTCTCTGTCTGTCTTGTTACTACAGCTGTTGTTGACAGTGATGCTGTTACCTGGAGGAGTATTGATGGAGAGACACACTGAGCCAGGCTGCCGGGGATGTGTGGCGGGCCACTGCTCATCAGGGATTCACAGGTAGAAGTCCCCCATGCGTCTTTCCCATACACTTCTCTACCTGCTGCTCCACCAATTACACACATCCTCCATCTCCGGCGTGAGAAACACAAGTTACTCTGCCTTATCGACTGACTGGAAACTCGGAAGGCAGAACTTGGGAGCCCTTGAGGCAATGCCAGACAAGGAGAACGAGGAATGAGGGGCTTCAGGAGGCCTGTTTTTGAAAGTTGTTCACATTTTGATTTCTCTTGGGAATCAAACAGACCACCATCTTAGATTTAATGGAGTGGTCACTTGAGGATCCATCAGCTTTTAATTGGGCTGTTCTCTATTGTGCTGTTGGGGGAAGAGAGACGTTTGGCGTCCATTTTAAGCAGTTCAAAAGCATTTAAACTTTGAGTAGAGGACTCAGTGATAGACTCAGTGATGTGGCATCACCAACCTTCACTACTTTCGGAGAAAGCAGGTTAGGACATGGAAATGGCCTTTTCTTTCTCCTCACTGTTAAACTGCGTAAAATGTACAAGTGCAACCAATTACGGTAATTGAAAACAGAAGAAGTGTCCAATTAATAGTACGAGGGAGAATGCAGGCGGCGGTGAGAAGCCGTTAGTGGTGGGCAAGAAAAGCGGGGGAAAATGGGCAATTATTCACGTCTCACATGCCAAAGCAATTACCCATCAGCCAACACAGGAGGGGTTCTGGTAAAATAAACAACGGGATGGGCACAAACTGGCAGGTAGGGTGGGAAAGGAGGGGGATTTGACCATCAGGAAAAGGTGACGGGAAGCATTGGAGCATACCTTTGCATAATACTCCTTTTAGGGCGAAAGCACTGGACTGTCATCAGAATGCAGATGCCCGGACCATGATGCACCTGTCAA